>NC_080680.1:91645156-91760156 GCF_030445035.2 Dasypus novemcinctus | reverse complement strand
GGGATCTGTTTTAGTTTCCTTGGCTGCTCAAGCAAATACCATGCAATGGGAGGCTTAAACAATGGGAATTTATTAGCTCACGGTTTTAAGGCTAAGAGAAAATCCAAATGAAGGCGTCATCAAGGCCATGCTTTCTTCCCAAAGAATGGTGATCTAGAGCTGGCTGCCAACAATCCTTGCTCCTTGGCTCCCCTGTCACATGGCAATGCACATGGTGGTTTTGTCGAATTTCCACTTCTTGGTTTTCTCTCTGTCTGAATTTCATTCCACTCATAAGACTCCAGTAATAGGATTAAGACTCATCCTGATTAAGAGGGACTACACCTTAACTGAAGTAATCTCATCAAAAGGCCCTACTTAAAATGGGTCCCACACCTTCAGAAATAGATAAAGTTTAAGTACATATTATTCTGGGGATACAGACAGTTCCAAACCACCACAGGGCACATTTTAAGTCCTTGTATGAAATAGGAACTCAATAAAACATAGCTAGATGATAAGGATAAAACTTTCCTTAAAAGGGGGTTTAAATTCCACAGGCTAGATTTATATGAATTTTGTTTCTAAGCAAAACAATAACATCATTAAAAAAATACTCATTTTAATGCTCTATATTTAATAGGATAGAAAAACAAAAACATTACTGTGGCTGGAAAAAAAAAAACACCTCAGCAAGTTATTGTTTTGATGCCATAATTAGGAAAGGAAAATCAAAGTCAGCAAAACCACAGTTTTAGGAAAGTGGTTATTAGATTTTCTTCTTCCCACTGTGGAAATAGTCCTTCCTGTTGAAGAAGGCAGTGAAATTTTATCACAGCTATTGCTATTCATAAATCTTATATCTATTTTAATTCAATCTGGCCCTAGCCTCTGAGCCGTTGCACCACAATTTGATTACTATAACCATACTTTTTAACTGCTGTCAGGAAAGACAGCGCCTTATACAAACATCTGCCGGAACACATGCCTGCGTTCTCCAACACCAGCCTTAAATCATGCTGTAGTGATGAATCTTTATCTGACACTAATACTTTTTAACTTCATACAGACAATTAAAATGAATTGTAGCTAAATGCACATATAACAAATCAATTTAATCTTTGGTTGCATAGTAGCATATTTTGCAAATTTCCTAAACTTACTTTTTTACATGTATCTTTGTCTAGGTGTTAAAACTTCAATTTAACAGAAAGGAGTGAAGATATTAATAAAACATAGCTCTTAAGATACTGCCATGTAGTTCCAAGCCTCAAAGAGTAATGACATTTGAAATTTATCATTGTCATTTAAAGGAACTTCCACATTTATATATGGAGAGAGCCATGCTGGGCTTCATTATAAGAGTGACCAAAGCTGACTCCCTGCTCTCTAGGAATTAAAACAAGCAAAATTCAGACAAACATGCCTGGGATAACATACTAGCTCAGATCAAAGCTACATTCACTCTACTATTCATCACTGCTGCCTCCACACTCCCACGGTCTATTGTGTCATTTCTACTACAGTGCCTATCACATTTACATTATAGTTAGCTGTTCATGGGTCTGTTCCTCCGTCAGCCTCAATCAGATGCACCTGAAGTTGTGGAGCACCATCAGAGGACCCACTACTGGGCACAATCCTGAGTTTGAAGTGCAGTCCCCCACTTGATCACATGGCCATTCTTATCTTCAAGTTCCATCAAGGCTTAGCCTTGTCCTATTCATCAGTGCCCAGTGCAGAGTCAGTAGATAAGAAACATTAGAACCAAACCTGTACGGTTTGAGTGTTTAGTAAACAATGTTTTGGATGGGTGGATGGATGCACAGATGGAGACTTGGAGAGAAGTGTTAATGTTTCCCCTCTGTATACCAAGATTTTTGGAAAGGAACAACAAATATTTGTTGGGCACACATTAGATTCCACATGGGTGAAAATTACCGTTCCTTCCTTGTCGTCGCTCACCACCCCATCCCAATACCTCATTGTTCCTTTTTCACATGTAAGGAAACTAAGGCTTATGAGATGCAATAACTTACCCATCCTACACAACTGGTAATAAGATCTAAACCAGTCTGTCAGATTCCAAATCCAGTGGTAAAGGAAAAACTCCTACTTTTAAATTTTGAGAAATTTCAAAAATTAACATTTTTTCCCCCTTAATAAAATGACTGTAAAAGAGACAAGGAAGTACTCTAAAAGTATTTGAATATCAGTTCTGCTGTACACAAGTAAAGTATCCTTGAACAAGCCACTTCTCTTTTTTTTAAAGATTTATTTATTTTTCTCCCCTATCCCCCCCACCCCGGTTGTCTTTTCTCTGTGTCCATTTGCTGCGTCTTCTTTGTCCACGTCTGTTGCTGCAAGCGGCATGGGAATCTGTGTTTCCTTTGGTTGTGTCATCTTGTTGTGTCAGCTCTCCGTGTGGGTGGCACCATTCTTAGGCAGGCTGCACTTTCCTTCATGCTGAGCGGCTCTCCCCAAGGGGTGCACCTCTTGCGCGTGGGGCTCCCCTACGTGGGGGATACCCCTGCGTGGCATGGCACTCCTTGTGCGCATCAGCACTGCACATGGGCCAGCTCCACACAGGTCAAGGAGGCCCGGGGTCTGAACCGCGGACCTCCCATGTGGCAGACGGACGCCCCAACCACTGGACCAAGTCCGCCGCCCACTTCTTCTCTTTGAGCCTCAGTTCTCTCATCTGTAAATAGAGGTAACACTTCCTATATCACTGTTTTATTACAATAATTAAAAGACGAAAGTGTCACATACATATGCAAGATTAACTTTTTTTTTAAGATTTATTTTATTTGTTTTTCTCTCCCCACCCCCTTTTTGTTTTTCACTTGCTATGTCTGTTCATCTTTGTTTCTTTAGGAGGCACTGGAAACTGAACCCAGGACCTCTGATGTGGGAGGGAGGTGCTTAATCGCTTAAGCCACCTCCATTCCCTGCTTTGTTGAGTCTCTTGTTATGTTTTTCCTCTTCTGTCTCTTGTTGGGGCATCTTGTTGCATCAGCTCACTATACCTGCCCATTGTGCCAGCTCACCATCTTGCTCATCCTCTTCAGGAAGCACCAAGAACCTCTGCTCCCTGATTTGTTGTGTCTCTCATTATATTCTTCTTCTTCTTTTGTCTTGTTGCATCATCTTGTTGTGTCAGCACGCCTGCCTGTCATTCCAGTTTGCTGTCTTCTTTAGGAGGCACTGGGAACTGAACTACAGACCTCCCGTGTGGCAGGCGGGAGCCCAATCATTTAAACATATCTGCTTCCCAAGATTAACTCTTAAAGAGTTAAGTTTTCCCATCTGTAACCTTCTACACATCACTGATGCCAAAATTACAGAAATTTAAAAACAAAAAGGTCCAAAAGGTCACTTAAGTCAAGTTCCTCATTTCAAACATGGAGAAACCGAGGCTCAGAGATGGGAGATAACTTGTCTCAGACTCCAGAAAAACAGTGGCATGTCCAGGGCTAAAGTACATATCTTATGATTCCAAGTGTGTGTTCTTCCTATACCACATGGCCTGACCTGGAACTCAAACTTCCATTTTGTGACTATGAAAGTCAATAAGAGGAACCAATTGGCTCAAATGATTGGGCTCCCATCTACCATATGGGAGGTCCCAGGTTCAGTTCCTGGGACCTCCTGGTGAAGGCGAGCTGACCTACATGGCAAGCTGGCCCATGCAGAGAGTGGGCCCATGTGGCAAGCTGATGCAACAAGCTGATGCAACAAAAAGGAGACACAGTGGAAAGACAGTGAGAGACACAGTGAACTATGGAGCTGAGATAGTTCCTCTCTCCCACGTCGGAAGGTCCTGGGATTGGTTCCCGGGACCTCCTAAAGAGCAGACGAGAAGAGAAGCAAAGTAAACACAAGAGGTGCAGTGAATGGACACAGAGAGCAGACAGTGAGCACAAGCAACAAGGAAGGGAAGAGAACATAAATAAAAATAAAAATAAAATAAAATAAAATAAAATAAAATAAAATGCCACTCAGTAAGAATGAAAATGAAAATCTCTGAGAATTAAAACATCTATAATTCTAGGTCCAGCTGAGTGACGCTGGGCTGTTACCTGATTTCTCTGAAGAATTGTCTTCAGGGTAGTATTATGAAGGCCTAGTGCTCTGAGGGACAAGAAAATCTCTCCACTGCAAATTATACACAACAGGATGAGGAAGCAGAGTATAAAATCCCATTCTTCCCAATCTCCACCATACCGGCAATGATTGTCTTTCCACCTTTTCCTGGGACCTTAGTTCTTGATATTCATTCCAATCAGATTTCATCCGTTAATTTAGTAATTAATTAGCTAAGGAGAGGGTAGTATTATAAAAGTAATCTTGTTATGACAAAAATATGTCTATGTTTAACCTCTCTGTCCCCTAATCTCCAAGAATTACAATCAATATATTTTCTCAAATGACACCTGACATTTGCATCATTTAAAATTACTGTCTCATTTTCTTCTCTTAACAGCCTGGTGAGTTGGGTTGGGCATCTGAAGGCACAGTTTTGTTTTATTTCATGGAAGAAATGAATAAAGTCTGGAGATGGTTCCTTAGAGTTCCAAAGCGCCCTGTGAAATGGGAACAAAGAACAGCCTCCTGGTTCCTAGCCCTCTGCCATCTCAGAGACCACTGCCTAAGATTCCCCAAATACAAAAACCAAACAAGTAGGGTACACCCCACACACACAACAAAAAGATATACATAGTATCTTAGAAGACATGGTAACAGACTGATCTGTAGTCAACAGGCCCAAGCCAACTCACAATGGTAATGTTCACCCTATCTTTGGCCCTCTCTCATTATTTCTTCTATTTTTCTTTTTTTCAAGATTTATTTTCTTTCTTTCTTTCTACCCCCACCCCCTCGTTTTCTGTGCTTGCTGTCTGCCCTGTATGTCCATTCATTGGGCACTCCTTGTGTCTGCTCATCTTCTCTTCAGGAGGCACTGGGAACCGAACCCAGGATTTCCCATGTGGGGGAGAGGCACTTAATTGCTTGAGTCACTTCCTGCTTTGTTAGGCTTCTCATTGTGTTTCTTCTTTGTGTCTCCTTGTTGGTCAGCTTGCCACTCCAGCCTGTTGGGTCAGCTTGCCATCTTGCTCACCTTCTCTAGGATGTACAAGGAACTGAACCCAGGACCTCCCATATGGTGAGGGGTTGCCCAAATGCTTGAGCCACATCTGCTTCCCTCTCATTACTTCCTAATTCAGGGATGGTATCATCATCCATCCATTTCCACAAGCTAGACTCTGTTCTGGAAATCATCTTTGAAACCCTATTCTCCTCATCCCCCCACATACACTGCATCATCAAGTTCTACCAACGTTATCTCCTAAATATTTCTTAAGTCCCTCCACTCCACCTCTATCACCAACAAGTAAGTTCAAGTTACCACTCTCTATCACCTGAACCTCTGCAGAAAATTTCCTGACTGATCTCTGACCCCACAAACACTCTCAAATGTATTCTCCACAAGACAGTTCCAGTCATCTTTTCAAAACACAAATCTGATTATCTCACCTCCCCATTTAATCTTGTTCAAGGCCTCCCAGTGTTCTTAGGTTAAAGAGCACAATTGTATATAAGGCATACCTGGTCTATCTCGCCACCTTGCACCACAATTTACCTTACCTTTGAGGCGCCAATCACACAACCTTTCAATTCCTCAAAAAGTTTTTCCTTGCCTCAGAGCCTCTGTTCATCCTTTCCACTCCCCCTTCACCTAGTTAGCTCATACTTATCCTTCAGCTCTCAGAGTATGTTACTTTTTCAGGGATACCATCCCTGATCCACTGGACTAGGTGGATTCCCCTATAATAATGAATTCAAAGCATCAAGTACCTCTCCCTAGAACTTGGTAATTAATTAGCTATGATTGTACTATGATTGTAATTTTACATTTATTTTGGCAATTTGCATAATACCTATCTACCCACAAAGAGAATATTTCCATGCAGGCACAAACCAGGTATGCTTTTGTCACCATTGTATCCAGTGCTTACTTAATAGTGCCGGGTACACCGTAGACCCTCAGTAAATGAATATTGAGTAAATGAATGTGGTGGTGCTGCAGGGACAGTTACCAGACATTGTATGTCCTCCCATGGCCCACTGGGTGGACTGTGGGAGAGTGTGGGCTACGGTGTGGACCAATGACCATGAGGTGCAGCGGTGCCAGAGATGTATTCACCAAATGCAATGACAGTCTCATGATGATGGAAGAGGTGGTTGTTATGGGCGGAGGAGTGGGGTGAGGGGATGGGGGGGTATATGGGGACCTCATTTTTTTTAATGTAACATCAAAAAAATAAAGAGAAAATAAAATTATATTAAATTTAAAAAAAAAAAAGGAGAGGAAACAGTCTCTCAGCACTGGCCATGTACCAGGCACTTTTTTTATGCATTTCCCATTTTTTCGTTAAATCCTCACAACAATATTTTAAGGTAGGTATCATTAACTTCATTTTATAGCTGTGAAAACAGGCTCAAAGAGGCTGCTGATTTGCCCAAAGTCACAGAGCAAGAAAATGTAAAGTTAGGATTCTAACCCAAGTCTGACAAATATGCTCTTTCTAGTACAAAATTCTACAGTTCTTTGAAAAACCTTAAGCCAAGGCTTTTCCTTGACTTTTCCTTTTCCTCTGATGGGGATTTTGGAATACGGCTCCACAATTGGAGGAGGCTAAACAGATTGGCAGAGTTCAGAACAAACTGCAGAAATGAAGCCCAGAGGAGAGAGCTCAAAGTGGAGCAAATTCAAAGTGCAACAAGAAAGAATGTAGCCTAGAGTATTTAACTTCAGAGTGAGTTGCTAAAAACACTATTTTTTTTGTTGGTGAAAATCCTTGGGATTTTCAGGATAATATCAAGCAAAAGGAGAGAACATTAATATAATATTAAGGGTGAAGTAATCTCAGGAAATTATTTTTAAATTGATGAATTTGGTTCTTCTATTAGTATACTATAATCCATAGAAAAGTAGCTAATATCTAATATCTTCTTTTAGAAATAGAATAGACTAATAAAAACTGACCAATGAAAAGGAAGACTAGCAAAATATCATCATAGAGATAAGTACCCAAAAGAATAACTGCTAAAATGATGTTGGGACTATACTCTACTTTATTAAAAGAGGTATGTAAAATGAAGCCAGTGGAAGTGTGAGGCAAATATCTCCCAATTCAAAACACAGTCACTCTAGATTATTGAAAGGAAAAGGGGAAATGAGGGTTTTGTATTAGGCAGCCAGCTTCATTCTCAGCCATCTCTGGGCCTGGGGGTGGGAGTGAAAGGGAGAGAAAACAGAGGCCAATTGGAGGTAAAAGGGTAGAAGGCAAGAACAAAAGTCATAAAGTCCTTAGGCTCAAGGCCACTGCCTCAGCTCAGACTGCAATAAGCAAAAGGTGCTATCTAGAAATACAGCAATGGTAAAAAGCCCAGGAAATTTTTGGAAAGAGACCCTGAAGTCAAAGTTGCTTAACATGTTAGAGGCGGCCATTCCCATGATAATAGCAAAGATTTTAAGTTCAAATGAGGAACATTTTCCTCTTTAAGCAAGTTTATTCACACACTTTCAGTGTACTGACCTTTGCTAAGTCAGCAACATTTCTCAGTGGTTTCATGCTTTTCTGCAAAGTTTCAAGTGACTTTTTTTGAAGGGAGCTATTTAATGTCAATGACTGTAGAAAACATTTGTTCATAATTATCCAGACATAGACTGGAACAATGATGAAACAAGAGCAGCATGCAAAAATGTATTTAAGGACTCTCATCCCAAAATGCTGCTAAAAGCTATTAACCAGTATGTGTTAATTGCCACAGCATTCATATTAATTTTCACTTCAGGCTCGACATTGTGGAATATTTCCCCTGATACATTTTAAACAAAGTTTAATTTAAGGAACTGCTTCTATCAACACTTATGAAAATTAACAGCCAAGCAATTAGCACTCATGAATTAGCCCTTCCCCCATGCACTCTGCAGCTTCCCTCTTAAAACAGTTTCTAACAGAGAAATGGTTACTTTCTAACAAGTTAACACAATCAAAGTCACAGTTGTCTATATGAACCATCACTGGTACAGCTTTTTAAAGTACTTACCAAAGCAAACATTCCCATTATATTCCAAGAATAGAATTCATCTAAATCAAATATGTAAGATGTTTAAATTTTAGTAAATTGCCAAGCAATTACTAACATTGAACTATTTTCTCACCTGATGTTTAATAAATAGACTTTGCCAGAAAAAAAGAAAAAGAAGTAATTACTTGTCCTGTCCTATTTGAAGTTGACAACCAAAACCCACTGGTTTTCAAAACCCGGGCATCAAAACACAGACTACCTTCATCTAGTCCACTGCACAACTTGTTTAATGATATTATTCTAAATTCTGATTTTAAGAGCACATTTCTAAATGGATCCTCTAATGAACATACAGGAGAGAGGTAGAAGTAGGGTGAGTATTTATTTGCAATGTGTTGTGCTAAACAGGCCCTATTCCATTTAATCATTACGATGTAAATACGCTACCATCATTTCATTCCACAGATGAGGTCATGGGGCTTTGTGAGGTTAAGTGACTTATCTGACATCATACTATAAGGATTCAAACTCGGTTCCTATTACAGAATAGGTCCACTCACTGTCATAGGTACTTTATCCTAGCATTATCCTATTTGTACATCTCATTATCCTTGTGTGGAAGGAATTCTCATTTCCCTTTCATGGGTAAAGAAACTGAGGCTCAGAGGGGGAAAAATGACCAAAGTGACATAATCAGTGTCACCGATGGTTAAGAATTAATAAATAATTATGATTATTGAATCATGATATAGATGCCTTTTTCTTCCAGTATATTATAAAATAGCCAAAGGTTAATGCCTGATATTACTGAAACTAGCTAAGTGGGCTCGCCCTTTGTATATGATCATTTCCAACTTAAAACCTGCCATTCTGATGATTATTCCAGATTGATCTTACCCTTGTATATGAACATTTCTATTGAAATGGTAAGCACTACACCCTCCTGTTTGAAATCCATAAGAAAAACCTTGTAACTGACCCTTGTTTGTGTGCCCCCCCATGCCCAGATGATTTGATTGCTAATCACGCTTGTCTTGTGACTATAATAACTGTGTGACTCACCCAGGTTTTGCACCCACCTCCCATTCTGTTCATTCCCTTAATGTTGTTTATTGTAAGGGAACCTGAGTCAGCCCCACCCCCATTACTCATTAGCCTAAACTGCTAAACTTGGATATTATAAAACTATCAGGATTACTGGAGTTCCAGGAGGCATTTTTGGACCCTTAGGCCACTGTCCTCCTTTGCTACTATGCACAAGCAAACAAACCCATTCTCTCTTTGAAACTCTGATATCTCAGAAACTGGTTATTAATGAAGGATGACGCACATCCTGCAAGAACCCACTTTTGCTCAATATCAATCAGTACCATTTCTTTGTAGGAACTGTATTGACAGAAAACAAATATTTGAACTTCTGATGGTCTGCTAATGATGATTGTATTTGCAAGTTCAGTTTGATCAAAATAAAAATGTATTAGCAGAAGCTTCTCAAATAAGTGATAAGGCACAGAATAGAAAGAGTTATATTTGCTTCTTAAAACAAGATCTCTTTGAAAGGTAACAAGTGGAAGAACAGGACAGAAAACATACAGGCATATTCCAGGCCACTTAAACCACTGCTGACTATCACAACTGCATACCAGCAGAGTCCACTCCCTTTTCACCTGAAAGCAACTCACCGACTCATTCTGCCTTGCCACAACCAACATTTCCCATATATAGTAAAATTAGAAGAACTGGGACAAGAACTTTTCTGATTGTTTCAACCTCTACAATAGAGGTTTTGTTTTGTTATTAAAACTATTCAGGGGTCCTGTTTTCAGCAATGCTGAAGAATTCAGGCTGATGGCTAAGCCTGGTTTTGCCTTGTCATTTGAACAAGCACTCTAATATCACTTTGCAGTCTTTTTTTCAAATGATCAGTAAACAGTTAATAATCTGTTAATCTGTGGAGCAGGGAGTGGATGTGGCTAAAGCCATTAATCTGGGGAGTGGTGAGCAGATGTGGCTCAAGCCATTGAGTGCCTACAGTACCCAGTGTCTCCTGCGGAAAAAAAAGCAAAATAAGTGAAAAAAACAATTCAGGCATGCCAAGGTAGCTCAGTGGTTAAGCACTGGCTTCCCACATATAAGGTCCCAGGTTCAATCCCCGGGCCCTGGTACCTCAAAAAAAAAAATCAAATCATAATCTATTAACCTAAAACAGATTACAGATAGCATCACCAATTTACCAAAGAAATAATATAACATAATAATAAACCTGACCCCCTAAATTGTCAAAACTACAACAAAGCACACACTTAAGTACAGATTTTCTCTATTAATTTGATGCCGTCAAAAAATTATTAACCAGTTACAGGAACCAAAAATTACTTGAACATATTTACTTTAAAGTAGCACAATGGCCAAGAGATGCTTACCATGAGAATCACTAAAACCAACAATCTAGTTTGCACAAACTGCTGAAGACACTAGATATATTTACTTAACTACAATGTAATTGTAAAGCCATACCAAAAACAAAACCCTTTTTTCAAACCTAGCCCTAGTTTAATCTTAAAGAGGATTCACAGCAGTTAGTCTCTTGAGGAAATACATAATTAAGTAGTTTTTTAGCATATTTAATTAGACCCCAAACTCTTTTCTGTCCCCTATTCTCCCCAATTATTCACCATTTGCCCAGGAGACCTAAGCAACTCAGTTAATTATGTAAATAAGGCACTCATTATTCCCAAGAAAAGCTCTGTGAATATTTGTAAGGAAAAAAACTACATATTTTAGTTGCTTTAAGAAACCTTTGCCAAAAAAAAGGGAAGGGGGCAGGGAAAATAGGACTATTAAAATATATTGAAAACTTTATATGCGAGACAAAAAAGCATGGAGTTCAATGACAAGATGGTGAATCATTAAAACAGGACACTCATTTCACTTCTTAAAATATAATCCGAATAAAAATAAAACAATTTTAAGTTACAACAGTAACAAAAATTTAGTGCGGAATGTCAAATGATTTATAGGAAGAATTAATCTGGAAATTATTAAAGTTGATTCTCACAGAAAAGGCTTTATTATCAAGGGGTTGACATGATCTTAACTCTAGAGGCAACCACGGTGCTGTTATAACTACTACAATCCCATTATTATGCAATCACCAAATGCTAATTTGATCATTTTGAGGTGTTATTTGAATAGTCATTTTAATTTCTAGGTTACAAAAAGGCTTGACTCAAGTATAATTCTCTATTAATCACTGAGATGTCATTGGCTATCATACTGATGCATTTCACAAAGATAAAGACTAATTTAATAGCTACAATATCCTTCAAATATTAGCCACTTTCATTATGTAACTGCCAAATGCATCAATATTAAATAATAGATGAGGACAATGGTTTAATTGTATTTTAGTAATTATAATATGAAGGGTAAAAATCAAATAATAAAAAGATACTTTCTTAATCAATATGTAATGGTGATGACCTCATACTCACATCCTTTGCTGAGTACAAGCATACTTGATATGAAAAGGATCGAGTGAATTAAGTGTAAACACATATCTAACAAAATAATTCCTTTGTGACTGAGGAAACAGCTTAATTTTTTAAAAAATTTCCCTCAAACTTTAAAAGTTATATACCAAGCAGAGTTCACAACTTTATGACTAATTCAAACCTAAGTAATTCATAATAGCTTCTAATGCTATAATGAGAATTCTAAAATACAATATTTTAAAAGATCTGTGTTACTTTTTGGCATCACAGCATTATCACTTATTAATTATTCCAGCAATTACATCCTCGAACTAGGAGATGGTATCAGGTAATGGAAGCAAATAAATTCCAGCCACATAACCTAATCCTGAAAACTTCTCACAAAACTAAAGGAATCAACTATAGTATGCAAAAAAATCCTTTATGGCCGAACTCACCATTTTCCTGAGGGTGACAACCCAGTCCCTTAGGAGGAAACTTCTTTATCTTTGCTTCATTCCACAAAAAGAAACAGGGGAAGGAGGCATAGGTAGGATACATAGAGAAGCTTTACATCAATATAATCTATAATTTACTAAAAGTGCTTTCATGTGTTTTTTAGAAGAAAATCCTGAGCATATTAGGATCTTTATGTTATTTATGCATTTTGTTTCTTATTCTTGTATTTCTTTCCCACAGACACCAATACTTTCACATGCCAATAGACACATATGCTTATTTAAACCTATGGAAACATACTGAATTGTATGAGATAAAAGTGCTTTGAAAAGAATATATCTCCTTGCTCAAAGATGACAACTGACAGAACCAGAATGTGAATAAGAAAAATACAAACATAAGCAAAGAACTATATGTTTATTAATTGCAATGGTGTTGAAATAAGACAAATTGCACACCACGCTCCAGGAAACAAGTTATCACTCAGTAACCTCACGCCAGTGCCAGGCAGCAAACATAATAGCAATAAATATAAAAATCAACTGCTACTGTCTCCTGAAAGAGGTACTACTGAGCTCAGCTCAGCACCAACAGACAGAATGGCAGGGAATAGGGACCACACTTAATGATCATTTTTTCTAAATGGAAAATGAACACACTGTAATTTTACATCATCATATTGTTGGAACAAATGGGCAAAAATAAAGTAATCCTGCACAGCAAGTATCAAACAGATTCTCTACAATGAAATACCAAAATATAAAGCAATGACCTGGAATTCTGAAATGAAACTCAAACCTCAACAATTTCTGCAGTTATAATAAAGAATCAGACATGACCATGTGGTCAGCCTCCCAAAGCCATAGTCAAGGCTTTCCCACCACAATTAAGACTTTGACTAATCACAACCCGACCAACCAAAACACTCAAATACTCTTAGGAGATAAAATAGGGGGGAGAATGTGTGTGGTTGTGTGTGTGTATTTATGCATGAGACTTTGTTTTAATTCTTCTAAATTTATTACTGTGGAAACACTGAGCTCAAATTCACACACACACACCCCTTTGCATCTTTAGTCTTAGAAAAACATAAGTGACATTCTAACTAATTATTCTGGGTACTTTAGAAATCTTAAATATAATAACAATAATAATAATACCAACAACAACAACTCCACTCAATCAAGGTTTTACTTAAAGGACCCAGGTTACATTTTCACTTACCTTGCCATCAAATTTAGAATACTCATTAAAAGGGTTATTCAGCTGCAGAGGGCACTGCTCCAGGCGTACAGATAATATTGACTGCTTTCCAGAACTTGGAGGTTTTTCTTTGAGGGACTTTTTTTCAAACAGTGACTTTAACTCTTGGGCTGTAATTCAGAAGTAAGATAAAAACACCTTTGTAATTACATTCCGAGAAATAGCTTATCCACCTTTCCTAAAAAAATCTTCCTTGGAACCTTAAGGAGGGAGTGACCAAGGAAATGTTTTGGTTTGATATGTGCAGAAAGTCTCATATATACTTCAATGTTTATTGCACTGAAAAACACATAGGCCAGGACTGTCAATTTAGAAGCACTAGGGTTTAAATGGAGTTGGGGTAGAGAGAGGGGAGAGGCACACCAACCAACAAAGGGCTTTGTGATACTGAAAAATTCACTAAATCTCTCTGGGCTTGTCAAACTAGATCATCTCAAAGATCTCAAAGATCTCTCCAGGCTCTAATATTATATGACTTTGGAATTCTAGTTCTTCAAGGTCAGGACCCACATCTTAATCCTCTCATACTCTCCAATGACACCTAGTACAAAATCTGGATGAAAAAGACAAGAAGATGGAAAAGGAAAAAGAGTATTTACAATAATAGTAATTAGCATTTGTTGAGCAAGCCAGTAATATACACTGTGCTAAAACATTACAGGTTTTATCTCATTAATCCTCACAACAACCCTAAGAGGTAGATACTAACACTATCTCATTTTTATCAATGTGGAATTGGAAGTTTAAAATATTTTGAGGGAAGTGGACTTGGCCCAATGGTCCACCTACCACATGGGAGGTCCATGGTTCAAACCCAGGGCAGCTTCTTTGACCTGTGTGGAGCTGGCCCACGCGCAGTGCTGATGTGCGCAAGGAGTGCTGTGCCATGCAGGGGTGTCCCCTGTGTAGGGGAGCCCCACACTCAAGGAGTGCGCCCCATAAGGAAAGCTGCCCAGCCCGAAGGAAAGTTTAGCCTGCCCAGGAGTGGCACTACACACATGTAGAGCTGACGCAGCAAGATGACGTGACAAGAATAGACACAGATTCCTGGTGCCACTGACAACAATACAACAATAGAAGCAGACACAGAAGAAACACAGTGAATGGACACAGAGAACAGACAACTGGGGTGGGGGGGGGAAGGGAGAGAAATAAATTTAAAAAAAAATTTTTTATTAGCCTTAGGCCATACAGGTGGTAAGTAGCAGAGCTAGGATTTGCACATAGCTAGGGCTTTTGGCCTAATGAACCAAGTAGATCCTCAAAAAATATTTTGTTGCACAAGTGAAAGAATAATGATTGAAGGAATTCAGATTAAATTATTATTAAATCAGAATTTTCAGCTTTTTCATTAGTGAATCAAATGAGTTCCCTATCTTCTCAAAGATCACTTAATTATCTAAAGTCATTTTGAATATCAGTTAAGGTGGTAGCTAGATTATGAAATGCATGGGGTTCATTACACTTTTTCTTATTTTTGTGAACACTAGAAAATCTCCATACTTAAACTTTTAAGATAAATCAATCTGAAATATTAAAAATCTTCAGTAGGTTCAACTCCTTCCCATGCTTGAGCACAGCTAAATAAAACGAAGAGAGATGAAACAGAACTCTGAAATAGCCACTTAAAACTTTTAAAAACTGTAACTAAAATTACTTTTTCTACAGACTAGTGAGGCAAATTTATCAAATGAGTCCCTGTTGATTTAAGTAGCAAACCAGGAGAAAATGAACTAATACTTTTTTTAAAATATGCCACTTGACTACTCAATTCCAGATTTTGAATATATAAGCACATTACCCAACAGATTTTAAATGCCCACTTAAAAAAGTTTTAGGTTATGACTAAAATGGTATTTTAAATAGTGGAGGTCCTTTTCCACCTGTAATCTATTAGCAATTTTGTGGAAAGGAATGATCTTTATTGAATGCCTGCTGTATTAAGTCAGCAAAGGGGTGCTGATACAAAATACCAAAAATTGGTTGGTTTTTATAAAGCACATTTATTTGGAATAGGAACTTACAGATACCAGGCCATAAGCATAAATTACTTCCTTTACCAAAGTCTATTTTCATGCGTTGGAGCAAGATGACTGCTGACATCTGCGGGTTCCTCCCTTCCAGGGTCTTGCTTCTTCCTGGGCTCAGGATTCCTCTCTTCCTTGGGCTTGCTTCTGTTTCCTCTGTGAGCTTACTTCCTGGGGCTCCAGCTTAAGGCTTCAGCATCAAACACCAACATCAAAACTCTAACATCAAAAATCCCCAACTCTGTCCTTTGCCAGGCCTTTTATCTCTGAGTTCCCGCCCACAAAGGGGTGGGGGATTCAACTCCCTAATGATGTAGCTCAATCAAAGCTCTAATCATAACTTAATCATGCCTGAGTACAGACGAGATTACAAACATAATCTGATATCTATTTTTGGAGTTCATAACCACATCAAACTGCTATACTTACTATGGGCCAGGAACAATGCTAGCTGTTTTCTCAGCTTGTCCTCACAATGAACCTGAGACAGGTTACTACTAGCCCCATGTTACAGAGGAAGAAACTGAGGTATAGTAAATGTAAATAACTTGTCCAAGGTTACACAATTGTTACAGGCACACTCAGCCTCTCTCCTCAAACCTCTTATACCCCTTCTCCTCCTCCTCACTTTTAACTGATAATTTTGCTTCCTATGTCAAAAAGAAACAGAGCATTTGCATATGCTCACCTGCACATCTACCTGCCTTCTCTTCTAAGGCCAATACCTTAACTTGTACACTAGATCTCATCTCCTCCTGCCAAATCAAGGACAACCGTTGGGAAAAGCAATTATTTCCCATCATTCTTCCATTTCCAATTCATCTCCCTGCTGGATTAGTCACATCAGCAAGCAAACACGCTGAAATTTTGCTCATTAAAAAAAAGAAGACAAATCCTACCTTAATCCCATATTCCTTCCAGTTACTATCCTATTTTTCTGTTTCTTAAGTTTCCTATATTCTTCACGTACAATTCCTTTCCTCCCATTCACTCAAACTCAATCAGACATTCAGGCTCCAAGACTAAACAAAAGCAGCTTTCATCAAGGTCATTAAATTCAATGATCAATTTTTAACTCCCATCCTTTAAGACCTCTTGGCACCATTTAACATGGTTCATCACTCCTTTTTTATTTTTTTTATTATTATTTTTTTAAAGATTTATTTTATTTCTCTCCCCTTCCCGCCCCACCCCCCACCCCAGTTGTCTGTTCTCTGTGTCCATTTGCTGCATGTTCTTCTATTTTTCTGCTTCTGTTGTTGTCAGCGGCATGGGAATCTGTGTTTCTTTTTTGTTGTTGTTGTAGCGTCATCTTGTTGTGTCAGCTCTCCGCGTGTGCGGCACCATTCCTGGGCAGGCTGCACTTTCTTTCATGCTGGGCGGTACTCCTTATGGGGCGCACTCCTTGTGTGTGGAGCTCCCCTATGTGGGGGGCACCCCTGCGTGGCACGGCATTCCTTGCTTGCACCAGCACTGCATGTGGGCCAGCTCAACACGGGGTTTGAACCGTGGACCTCTCATGTGGTAGACAGATGCCCCATCCACTGGGCCAAGTCCGCTTCCCTATCACTCCTTTTTTAAACACTTCTTTCACTTGGTTTCCAGGATTCCAGTCTATCTGATTGTCATCCCATCTCAGGCTACTCTCTCTCAGTCCCCTTGCTAGTTCCTTATTTCCCAACTTCAAAACTCTCATGTTCCCCAAAGTTCAGTTCTTGGACCTCTTCTTTTCTCTATGACATTCATACTCTTGGTGATCTCATGCAGCCTTAGGTTTTTAAATACCATCTACAAGAGCGTGAAACCAAATTGTGTGATGTAAATAAGAAGAGTGGTTGCCTCTGGGGAGTAGATTGACTAAAAAAGGGCACAAAGAAACTTTCTGGTGTGATGGCAATGCTCTATACTTTGAATGGGATGCTAGTTATACACCTGTAAATGTTTGTCAAGTCACTGAACTGTTCATTTAATATTTGTACATTTCATTCTTTGTAAAGTATACCTCAAAGTAAATAAATAAAAAGGGAAAACTTAAATAAATATCCTTTACACATTGATGAGTCCCAAATGATTATTTCTTGCCCAAAACACTCCCTCAAATAATAGCCTCACTTATCTTTTTATTTGACAGTTCCACCTGGATGACCAATAGGTATCTGAAATTTTATACGTCCATAACCAAACTCTTGACTGTTCCCCAAACCTGCTCCTCCAACAATCTTCTCCTTCTCAGTTAACGGTAACTCAATCCTGAGGCCAAAACTTGGGAGTCATCATGATTCTTCTCTTTCTCTCACAAACATCGTATACATTAACAGGTCCTTCAAAAGATATCAGAATCACCTCTAAAGCTTCCAAGGCTGGATTATTATTACCTTCAACCAAATCTTCCTGTTTCTGCTCTTGTCCCCTGTGGAAGTTTGATATTAGTTATAAATTCAAAAAAGAGATACTATGTTTGTAATCTGGTCTGTTCCTCTGAGTGTGATAACCTTTGATTGCATTACATTCAGCTGAGGTATCTTTGATAAAATTATGTTAAGATTAGGGCTTTGACTTGACCAGATCATTAGGGCAATTCAGTTCAAGTCCCTGCCCCTTGGTGGACTATATAAACAGACACTCAGATACACAGATAAGATACACAAAGGAGAAGAGACAGCTCGAAAGACATGAGAGTGGCCTGGGAAGAGAGATGAGCCATTTGCCTGATAGTTTACAGCTGACCTTGTGAAGAGACCAGAGCAGATGAGCTTGGAAAGAAACAAGCCCTGGGAAGAGAGATGAGACCTATGCCGGCCTACAGTTGAGATCAGAAGAAGGTGGACCCACAGAACCTTAAGAGGGAAGAGAAAGGCTGAACCCTCACAGACGTTGCCTGCCATTTTGCTTCAACATGTGGCAACTGACTTTGGGTAAGGAAGTACCTCTTATGGTACCTTGAGTTGGACTCTTTAGGGCCTTATAACTGTAAGCTTCTACCCCAAATAAATATCCTTTATAAAAGCCAACAGATTTCTTGTACTTTGCATCAATACCTCTTTGACTAATACACCTCCTGACCCTGACCATTGTCCACTATCTCTACCCACTATAGCAATATGTTGTCTTTTAAAAAATAAGTTACATGGGAAGTGACTGTAGCTCAATCAGTTGGGTTCCCGTCTGCCATGTGGGAGGCCCTGGGTTCACATCCCAGGGCCTTTTTGTGAAGGCAGGCTCACCCACATGCTGTGGAGAGTCACCCAGCCCACAAATGCCACAGAGCACCGCCCGGCCCACAGACGCTGCAGAGAGTCAACTCAGCAATGAGGCACACACACAAAAAAAACAGGGAGACAAGCAAAAATACAGAAGAGTGAGCAGCAAATGGACACAGAGAGCAGACAACAAGCAAGCCGCAAGGGAGAAGGGAAAATATAAATAAATACATACATACATACATACATAAATACAGGCACAGAAGAATGCACAGCAAATGGACACAGAGAGCAGATAGCATGCAAAAGAGCCACGGGGAGGGGGAGACAAAAAAATATATGTTACAAATGTCAAAATAAGAAGAAAAATTGATAAATTTGACCACATAAAAATAAACAATTTGAACATGAGCAAAGTTTAAAGACAAATGATAAACAAGGAAAGAATAAAGATTAGTATTTCTAAAATACAAAGATTCTAAAGGTAGAGAAGACACTGACAACCCTAAAGAAAAATGCACACAAAAAATGAAACATCCACAGAAAAAGACATGCAAATGGCTTTAACAAATGCAAAGATGTTCAGCCACACTTATAATAAGAGATACGAAAATTAAAACTACACTGAGAGGGAAGTGCTTGTGGCTCAACTAATGGAGCACTCACCTACAATGCGGAGTGTGCAGGGTTCAATACCCAAGGCCTCCTAACCCATGTGGTGAACTGGCCCACATGCCATGCTGCCATGCACAGGGAGTGCCGTGCCACGCAGGGGTGTTCCCCATGTGGGGGTGCCCCGCACGCGAGGAGTGCACCCTGCAAGGAGAGCCACCCCTTGTGAAAAAGGCGCAGCCTGCACAGGAGTGGTGCTGCGCACATGGGGAGCTGACGAAGCAAGATGACACAACAACAAAAAAAAGCAACACAGTTTCCCAGTGCCGCATGACAAGAATGCAAGTGGACACAGAGGAATGTGCAGCGAATGGACACAGAGAGCAGACAATGGGGGGGATGGGGAGAGAGATAAATTAAAATAATATTTTTAAAAACTACACTGAGATACTATTCCTAATCTATCAGATTGACAAAAAAAAACAACAACTAAGTTTGAGGCTATGAAGAAATAGACACTGTATATCACTGGCAGGAACTGCAAAATAATAAAACCCCTATGGAGGGGAACTTGGCATTATTAAGGAAAATCACATCCACATTTACCCTTTGACCCAACAATCCCACTTCCAGGATTCTAACAACAGTAATGAAAATTTTAAAAACGTATTCATAAAATATTCATTGAGGCACCATTTGAATAGAAAAAGCCTGAAAACAATCAAATACCTGTCAACAGGGAACTGGTGTACAACCATATTACAGAGTACTATGCAGCAATAAAATGAAACAAAGTTTATCTCTGTATATTGCTGTTGAGTAATCCCCAGGATGGGTTGTTAAGTGAAAAAGTGCTATGCAAAACAGTGTGCAGTATGTTATCTTTAATCTAGACAAGGGGGATATGAACATAAATATGCTTATATATGGTTTTAAGTGGGCAGATTATCCAAAACCTTTTTAAAAATGTCTTTACATAAGAAGAGAGAAGAAACAGCAGAAGGGACAGGGATCAAAGTCAGATTTCTCTACCTTTTACCTTGTTTTATGTATTTGACTCTGGAACTTGTAAACGTTTTACATAATTATTTTCTAAAAATTTTTTAAAATTCAATTCCCTAAAAATAAAAGTAAAATGAAATAAGTGAACTTCACAGTGTAATTGGCAGCTGCCTTATACAAAGAGGAATTATTTTAAGTAACTCTATCATACAGCAATCTGATGGTACATTCACTAATGGGATACAGCCAAAGAACAAAAAAAAATCTCAAATTGTTTTTAGAAATATATTGTTAGTAATGACACTGATATTTCCATTCTGGAACCAAGATATTCAGCATTAAAGGAAATATAATGTAAACATAAAATCAAAAGAGTTAAGCAAAAAACTCTGTAAACCTAAATGTGAATTGGAATTATCAGCATTAACTCACACTGTATTTCCTCTTAAAAAAACAAGCACCATTAGGGTAATGCAAATCAAAACCACAACGAGATACCACCTCACACTCACCAGAATGGCTATTAATAATTAAAAAAATAAAACAGAAAATAACAAGTGCTGACGAGGATATGGAGAAATAAGAATCTTAGTACATTTTTGGTATGATTATAAAATGGTGCAGCTGCTATGGAAAAGTTTGGTGGTTCCTCAGAAAGTTATACATAGAGCTACCATATGATCCTGCAGTCCCAATTATAAGTGTATGTTGAAAAGAACTGAAAGCAGGGACTTAGACAGATACTTATAACAGTGTTTAGAAAACAGACAGATAAATAGATACACAGATGGATGGATGGATGGATGGATGGATGGATGGATGGATGGATGGATGGATGGATGGATGGATGGATGAGAGGGAAGAAAGGAGGAATAGGAAATGGCAAATGAGGCAAAATGTTAAAACTTGGTGGACCTGGGGATCTGGTTGGAGATATGTTGGAGTTCTCTGTATGGGTTTTATATTATTTTTGTAACTGTCCTTTAAGTTTGAAATTATTTCAAAATAAAAAAGTTAAAAACATTTCTGAACTCTATCTACTGCAAAGGACTAGGAGGAAAAACACCAACCAGTGAGCACCCCAGCACTCAAACTGTGGTCTCTCAGTCCACTAACCACTAAAAGAAATTGCAATTCCTTGGAAAAATTGGATGACTTCATATTCAGGACAGGAAATATATAAGATGAAACTGGAACATCTTTTCATACAAGAAAGCAAGTAAGCTATGAAAGATCACTGGGGTTGTGTCAAAAGACTTAGAAGTCAATGTGAAAGAATTCACTATACAGAGAAGGGACAATTTTAGCATCAAAAAGAATATTAATTGCAATGCATTTAAAAAGAACATATATGCTTTAAAAATTCTTCAGTTCATGGATATGTATACATCCATGAAAAACACACCTCACTGTTCATCTAGATAAGATCTAGAGAACAAACTCATAATTGTGAAAAATAAGCATTTATCCTGCCTTTCTTGAAGGGACTATATCTGAGGATAACCACGTAATAGATGAGGGAAAGTTCTTCATCTGAAAATTTTAATTGAAGAACTATAAAACTGGAATATTACTATTTTGCAACTTCTAATGAAACAATACATATAAGTAATGCCAACCAATAGCCACCACAACCAAGGAAAAATACCAACTGGTAAGCACCTAAACATTAAAATGAATGGATCAGACTGGCAAATCCTGATTCCATCATCAATCCTAACATCACAAAAAAGAAAGATGAGACATTCCATGTTTCATGATATGATGAAATAGGAAGTACAAAACATCATGAACAAAACATTCTTACAAAAATCAAATTTCAATCTGAGTAAGTTTCTAGGTCTAACTACCAGTTTATAAGAAATACAAGGGATAAAGGAGCATGTCAAAATGAGACCATGGAGATATAATTAGTGAAATCCAGAATGCTGGAAATTTTATACTACAAATGACCCCAGTCTCTTCAACAAATAAAATACAAGAAAAAAATGAAGGGGAACCTAAACATTGAAACATATTAGCCAAAACTAATGCCTGATCCACTAGATCTAGACTTGAACAAACCTACTGGGGGGGAAACAAAAGAAAGAAAGGAAAAAAGAAATGAGAAAAATTTGAGACAATCAGGAAAATGCAAACAATGACCAAGTGTTTGATAATGATATTAAGGAATTCCTAGTTGATTTTTCACAGGGTAATATAATAGTATTGAGGCTTTGTTTAAAAGAAAAGGAAAAAACATAAATATTTAGGGATGAAATACTACATTACGTGGGATTTGCTTAAATATAATCTAGGAGAGGCAGATAGATAAATGTATAAATGAAATAAAACTGGCTATATGTTAATAATTGCTGAACCTGATTGATGGGTGTTTGGGGGACTCATTATCATAGTCTCTCTAGTTTTCTATATGCTTGAAATTTTCTACAATGAAAAGGTACTTTAAAGGAAATTTACACTAGAAAATAAAAGCAAATCACATATCACATTACTATTCTGATCAAATAACCTCACCCAGAGCAAAAATCAAGTTCCTTGCAAAACCCTTCATAATCATATATCCCATAACTTCTCTGACCTCACTTTACCTACCTCTTGCTCACTCTGTTCTAACCAATCAGCATCCGTGCTATTCCTTGAATACACCAGGCATACTTCTGCTTCAGAACCTTTGTACTTGCTATTCCTCATCTTAGAAAACTCATCCCCCACTATCTGCATGACTCACTCTTTCACTTCCACCATACCTCCACTCAAACATCACCTTCCAAATGAGGTCTTCCCTGATCATCCTATATAAAATAGCAAAATCTCCTGCCTGTCATACTCACTGGTGACTAAAGCCCATACTGTCCTTTTTAAAAAATATATTTTTCATTTATTTTTAAAAGATACATAGATCACACAAAATGTTACATTAAAAAATATAAGAGGGAAGCGGACTTGGCCCAGTGGTTAGGGCGTCCGTCTACCACATGGGAGGTCCACGGTTCAAACCCCAGCCCTCCTTGACCCGTGTAGAGCTGGCCCATGCGCAGTGCTGATGCGCACAAGGAGTGCCGTTCCACGCAGGGGTGTCCCTGAGCAGGGGAGCCCCATGCGCAAGGAGTGCGCCCCGTAAGGAGAGCCGCCCAGCACGAAAGAAAGTGCAGCCTGCCAGCGAATGGCGCTGCACACAGAGAGCTGACACAACAAGGTGATGCAACAAAAAGAAACACAGATTCCCGTGCTGCTGACAACAACAGAAGCGGACAAAGAAGATGCAGCAAATAGACACAGAGAACAGAAAACTGGGGTGGCGGGGAGAAGGGGAGAGAAATAAATAAATAAATCTTTAAAAAAATATATATATATATATATATATAAGAGATTCTCATATGCCCCACTCCCCACTTTTCCCACATCAACAACTTCTTTCATTAGTGTAGTACCTTCATTGCATTTGATGAATACATTTTGGAGCACTGCTACACTGCATGGATTATAGCTTACACTGTAATTTACACTCTCTCCCAGTCCATTCAGTGGGTTATGGCAGGATATATAATGTCTTGCATCTGTCTCTGCAATATCACTCAGGACAACTCCAAGTTCTGAAAATGCCCCCATATTACACCTCTTTTTCCCTCTCCCTGCCTCCAGCAATTCCAGTGGCCACTGTCTGCACATCAATGATATAATTTCTTCCACTGCTATAGTCACAATAATTCTATAAATAAGTCCACTATAGTCCATATTTTACTCCCCAATCCTGAGGACTCTGGGATGGTGATGCCCACTCTACCTCTTAATTGAGAGGGGCTTTGATCCCACATGGCTGATGGATGGGACTTTCCTACTTGCAGCTATAGACTCTCTTGGTTCCTTGGTGTGGTGGCTGTCCATCCTCACCTCCCTGTCAGCTGCCCTGGGTAGATCTAACAAACTGGAGAGTAGGTGTTACAACTCCACTGAGGCTCAGGGCTCAGCTGGCACATGGACAGCCCAGAGATTCAAGTCTCTTGAGCATATACCAATCCCAGGGCCAAACACAGTTTCAATAAAAGGGACAGAAGAGCCATATGTAAAGAAGTCATATCTGAATCCAACTCCATCACACTCAGGAACACAAATTCCAAAGTAGGGCCCAATGGCAAGACACCAAACTCTGGAGCCATCTGCTATGACTGTAGGACCTGGGTGTCTCTGTAGCCCTCAGGAGCACCACTACCTGGAGTAGTATCTACTTTGGCTGTATTACAATTAACCCAGTGCTTGACTGACCAAACAACTGGGCACACTTAGGGATGAAATACTACGTTACGTGGGATTTGCTTAAATATAATCTAGGAGAGGCAGATAGATAAATGTATAAATGAAATACATTTGACAAATTGTCATATCAGCCAAGTTGACATATCAGCCTAAACATCACACTTGGTATTACTTTTCTCAATAGTACTTATCCATTCTGACACACTATGTGTGTTTACTGCCTATCTCTCCCTATTAGAATGTAAGCTTCATGAGGGCAGAGACTTGGTTTGTTCAGTGCTATATCTTCTAGGCCTACAATAGTGCCTAGCTGCCCAAGAATATCGCAGTGGCTTAATAAATATTTGTTGAATGACAAAATGACTCTGGACCAGAGAAGCAGAAAATGTACTTGTGGAGACAAAGGAGGGGTTTGGGAGAAAGTAGAGGAGAGAGAGAGCAGATGGGCACAAAGAAGACATAAGATGTGGGAAAACGTCATGAGGGCCCTTCTTCCTGGTTTCAAGCCATTTATAAGTCACGACTGTATTCCTTGAAGCTCCTTTAAGTTACTATGTACTACTGGCAACCTAGCTAGAGTCCCAACCAATATAAATGGCTGAAAGTCCTCAATTAACATAAAACTGAAAAACAATATCCTGGAAATTTAATTATAAATTATAAAGAAGCACATACTACAGCATTCAGGAAGATGAGAATGCATATTACAAGAGAAAAAGCCCATAGAACTGTACAACACAAAAAGTGAACCCTAATTTAAACTAAGGGCTATAATAATAGTATAAGCATAATAATAATGTTTCATCAATTGTAACAGAGGTACCATACTAATACAAAAGGTTAATTACCGGGAAAACAGCATGTGTAAGAGGAAGGTACACAGGAACTCTATACTTTTTGCATGATATTTCTGTAAACCTACAATTGGTCTAATTAAAAAATTGCTTTTTTATTTGGTTTGTTTTGAGGTACTGGGGCCAGGGATTGACCCCAGGACCTTGTATGTAGGAAGTCAACTCTCAACCACTGAGCCACATTAGCTCCTCTTAGTTGGTTTTTTAGTATGTTTGTGGTTTTTTTGTAGTTGTTTATTTTTTTAGGAGGTACCAGGAACTGAACCAGGACCTCCCACATGGGAAGCAGGTACTCAACTGCTTGGGCCACATCTGCTCCCCATAAGAAATTTTGAGGATCTCATATGAAAAACAGAAAGTAGAGTACCTCATTAATGTTTTTATATTGATTATATTAATTTTTATATTGAATGAAATGACATTATTTTTTATATATTGGGTTAAATAAAACATATCATAGAGGGGAAGGGATGTTCAAGCAGTTCAGCACCCGCATCCCACATGGGAGGTCCTGGGTTCAGTTACAAATGTCTCCTGAAAAAAACAAAAACAAACAAAAAGCAAAAACAATAAAACAATTCAGAGAAGTCGATACGGCTTTGGGGTTGAGTGCTACCTTCCCACACACGAGACTATGAGATCCCAGGTTCAATCTCCAGTACCTTTAAAATATATATATATAAATTTTTAAAAATACATAGCCCAGGAGTGATGAGCTACCATTTAATAAAATATTCCCACTAAAAAATAAAATGAGGTAAGTGATAAAATATGATTTACAAAAAGAAAAGAAAGAAAAGGAAAAAAAAATGCTATAGAGGTTTAGAAGCAAATTTTGCCCACAAGGTTTGGAAAACTTCATGTATTAGTGCTAAGAGGGACAAAAAAATCTCTTTACTATTTTAGAGATTATACCAGGCAATTAAAGGAAATTTAGACTCATTGACTGTTACTAGGTGCCCCAGCCCCCCCCACAAAAAAGGATGTGGTGGAAACCAAATCAACCTACTTAAACTTTAGCTTGTGCTTAAAAAATAAAATGTAATAAAAGAAAAATTAAAAGCACAGTGCTCAATTGAAGTAGAGTGGGCATCACCATCCCAGAATCCTCAGAATTGGGGGTTGAAAGATGGACTAGAGTAGACAAACTGTTATTCTACTATAGACTTGTAATCCTAGCAATGGAAGAACTCGTACTGATGTGGAGACAGTGGCCACTGGAGGTTCTGAGGGGAAAGAGGGAAAAATAGGTGTAAATTGGGGGCATTTTCAGGAATTGGGAATTGTCCTGAATGACAGTGCAATGACAAATACAGGCCACTGTATATCTTGTAACAACTTACAAAATGTGCAGGAAAGAGTGTAAACTACAATGTAAGCTATAATCCATGCTTAGTGGCAATGCTCCAAGATGTTCACCAATTGCAGCAAATGTACCACACTAATGAAGGATGTTATCGATGGGGGGAAATGTGGGAAGACTAGGGAGTGGGGCATATGGGAATCCCCTATATTTTTTATGTAACATTCATGTAACCTAAGTTTTGTTTAAAAAAATAAAAGGTATATTTAAAATTAAACTTAAAAAAAAAAAAGCTTAGCGCTTTTGTTTCAGGTGATGGAAAAGTTTTGGTATTGGATGGTTTGTGATGGTAGTACAACATTGTCAATGTAATTAATACCACCAAATTGGTTAAAAGGGGAAATTTTACATGTATAAATGTTACCATAATAATTTAAAAAATTAATTTTTAAAAAGACAAAAAAGAATTCATATTTGAACTACTAATTAAGGTTCAGAGAATGGCTAAATATAAACCAAATATATAAAAACAAAACATTTCTCTACAAAAGAGCAACAAAAAAGTTATGGGGAGGGAAGTAGATATGGCCCAATGGATAGGGCGTCCACCTACCACATGGGAGGTCCAAGGTTCAAACCCAGGGCCTCCTGACCCATGTGATGAGCTGGCCCACGCGCAGTGCTGATGCGTGCAAGGAGTGCCATGCCATACAGGGGGGTCCCCCACATAGAGGAGCCCCATGCACAAGGAGTACGCCCCTTAAGGAGAGCTGCCCAGCACGAAAAAAGTGCAGCCTGCCCAGGAATGGTGCCATACACACTGAGAGCTGACACAGTAAGATGATGCAACAAAATGAGATACAGATTCCAGGTGCTGCTGACAAGAATACAAGCGGGCACAGAACACACAGCGAATGGACACAGAGAGCAGACAACTGGGGCGGGTAAGGGGAGAAGAATTAATTTAAAAAATAAATCTTTAAAAATAAAAGTTGGGAAGTGGACTTGGCCCAATGGATAGGGCATCCACCTACCACATGGGAGGTCCGCAGTTCAAACCCCGGGCCTCCTTGACCTGTGTGGAGTTGGCCCATGTGCAGTGCTGATGTGCACAAGGAGTGCCGTGCCACCCAGGGGTGTCCCCCGCATAGGGGAACCCCATGAGCAAGGAGTACACCTCGTAAGGAGAGCTGCCTAGCGCAAAAGAAAGTGCAGCCTGCCCAAGAATGGCACCACACACACACAGAGCTGACACCGCAAGATGACGCATCAAAAAGAAATCCAGATTCCTGGTGCCGCTGATAAGGATGGAAGCAGTCACAGAAGAACATGCAGTGAATGGACAGAGAGCAGACAATTGGGGAGGGGAAGGGGAAATAAATAAAAAATAAATCTTAAAAAAAATAAATTAGGTTTGGTTCAGGTTTGAAAGAGGAAACTCCCGAGTCTAGCCGGCCATCAATAAATTATTTTTCCTTCCCAAAATCAAAAATAATTAATTAATTAATTTTTAAGAAGTTATGGAGAATAAGATGCTATTTACAAGGGTAGCACAAAATATAAGACACTAGAAATAGCCTTAATAAGAAATGTAAAAGTGCAGGCTCTATATGGAGACAACTACAAAACTTCATATTTATATACTAATTCTGTATTCAAAAAACCATATGAAATATGATTAGAATATTGCTTAAATTATAAATACCCACACATATATAAAAAACCTAGAATAAATACCCATAAAAATGTTAACACCATTTACCTCTGGATGTAAGATTATTAGTAGTTTTGTTTAATTTTTTTCCCAGATTTTCCATATCAAAAAAATTTTCTTTTAATATAGATGCTTTAGCAACTTCCCTGAACCCTGGCCATAGATGACAGAGACAAAAGGGAATATCAAAGACTCTTCAATGCCCAAAGCTCCAAAAGCAGTTCCTTTCTGCCTATGGCAGAGGCTGGCTGTTGGTATGAGAGGGAGCAGTGCACAGTAGAAAGACTACAGGCTTTGGGGTCATAATGGCCAAGAGAGTAATCCTGGCTTTGCCATTTACTACTCGTAAATCACTTAGGGAGGTTACTTAACCTCTGAGCCCGTTTTCCCACATGTAACATAGGGATATTAACAGCTAATTTGCCGGACTTGAATGAAGACGAAAAAAAACAGTGGTCCCTAGAACTGGCTACTCATCAGATTCACCCAGAAAGCTTTTGGAAATTATAGATTTGTGTGCTCTACCCCATATCTACCTAATCAGGAATTCCACAGGCAGGACCTAGAAATGTACACTGAATGTCATAAGAAAAACATGCATACAAAGATGCATGTTTTTACACAGCCACTGTGTTTGGAAACTGTTATTTTAAGAAACTAATAATAGAAGTTGCATAAATAAAATTTCAATAATATTCATGGAGTCAGTCACTGAAATCTGGGAGAGAGAGAAAGGAAAGGGAAGGAAACTGATCATAAACAACACTACTGTTTTGAGTTATTATTTAGTTTCCTATATAGAAAACCTGGTCTTCTAATTAGACTGCAAATTTCTTAAGGACAGGAATCATGTATTTCCCCAAGCACCTTGTACAGAATAATTATGCACGCAGGAGTTATGGAAGAAATACCTGTAAAATGAATGCGTGGATTAGGGTAACAGCTAATTATATAAAGAATAAAATACCAACACTACTTTATAACAATGAAAGAAAAAATACTGAGACCTTGATATATCATTCCTGAAAAAGTGGACTTCTTATAAACTATCTTCACATTTATCCATGCAGTTTTAGATACAGAAATACTTAAAGGATCTTACACCAAGGTTTTTCATTTATCATGTGGTCTCATGGCATAAGGATGAGTAAGTTCACAACAAACTTCAGGGTATGGACTAGATGCTTCCAAGAACCCTTCCAACTTCTTTAATAGGAGGCTGTATTTATTCTGTATCTGAAAAGATGGACTGGATTTGGATGGAACAATTATGGACGAAGAATATTCTAGGAGAAGTCATCATACTTATAATGATGATTCTTCTACTGGGGAATGAAATAAAAGGTAAGAAAAACAGCTGAAAAGATTTTAGCAAAACATTTCTAAAATGGATAATGGATAAATGATTACCTACCCAAAAGGATGTGACCATGGCATTCCTTGCCAAAAGAAAGTAAGGGTTTAAGAGATGCTTGAAAATAGAATGGCTATTCAGTTTACCAGGTAAATGCTTGATGGATTCCTGATTCCTTTTCTAGCATGCTTCAGGATACCCAAAGTGCTAAACTGAGTCTTAGTGAAGGAGTCCAGTCTAACAGAATTGAAAGATATTCCCTCTTGAACTGATAAGGTTCTAATCATCAGGAGTGGCCATCAGGCAGGCTGCTGCTCTAGCCATAATCAGGGTCTACGTTTCAAAGCATGGACAGGCACATTAGGGTGCTTCTCCAGAAAAAAGATCAAAGGATCAATTCCTGAAATCTGTGAGAAACAGAAAGGAAAGGGAAGGAAAGGGAAGGAGAGAGAATATACATATACAAAGCACAGCATGATCACAAATGAAAGCAAAACGGGGACTATTTCTTCAGCATGTTTTGTGCAATACTGAATAGGAGTTAAAGCAAATTAGACTTTAAAGACTGAGTGGAAGAATAATAGATAAAAATCCTACTCTCTATTAGAGGAATCAAATTTTAAGTTGAAGAACTTATTTCTCATTTTGTAAAGAGATTAATGCAGTTATTTTGGGGATGCTTTATTCATTTAACTAATTATAATTTTATAAAGATATGGAATTGAAGAAGGCATCACCAAGAGTAATGGGAGAGATAGAAGAGTTTAGATAAACTAGTCCTATATTCACTGATTAAGAGGCAATTAATAGGAACCTTGTTAAGATATATTAAAACAAAAAAGTGACATGTGACACAAAGCTTTCTGAGTTTGCGTGAAATACAATGAAGTATTAACTGGATCAAAAGAAGAGGCCAGCCTAGTGAGATTTTTAAAATAAAAAGGACAAAACTAAAGAAACACTCAAGAAGTCACAAAAATACAATATAAGGAATAGAAAAAAGTGGATGCAATTTCTGGTTCTAGATAGTCATCATTTAGAAGCAGCCATTAAGAAAATCCTACCTATTGAGGATAATTGCATTTACAATTATAATAGGGGAAAGCAATAACAATTTTATATAGTGTGGTTTCACAGAAAGCACCTGGCCTCTAGATGCAGACAGAGCTGGAGACGAAACATGGCACTACTACTTCCTAGTTATGTAACTTTAGGATGTTAATCAAGCCTCTGCCTCTTCATCTGTAATTGAAAGCAACAATATCTACACCTTGCTAAGTTGTTATATTAGAGGTAATGCATTTAAGTGACTTGTGCACTATTAAGTGCTGCAGTTAATATGTTAATCATATTATTAACTTTATAATTATTATGTAGCAATAGAGTTAGTCAACAAATATTTATTCCAAAGTGATGGTGGTTAAGTGATAGGAGGATGTGGAAGACAGACTTTAGAGAGTTCTTTTAAAGGAGGGAAAAAAAGATAAAGCCTAAAAAAAAACCCATGATATAAATCATTAAAAAATGTTTTAATAGCATTTTACTTTTGACATAGCTTCCCCACCCCTACCCCCGAGACAGCTCCCTTGTCTGTTTTGCTCGCTGTTCTTGTTCATTGTTTTTGCTCATTGTCTGTTTCTTCTTAGGAGACACCGGGACCCAAACCCGGAACTTCCCACGTGGAAGCCAGGCACCCAACTGCTTAAACCACATCCACTTCCTACTCATTTTATTTTTGCTTGCTGTCTACTCATTGCTTGCTTGCTGTCTTCCTTGTTGGTTTTTTGCCTGTTGTCTGCTCCCTGTTCTTGCTTGTTGTTCTTGCTCAATGTCTGCTCATTGTCTGCATGCCGCTTGCCCATCTTCTCTAGGAGGCACAAGGAACCGAACCCGGGACCTCCCGTGTGGGAGGTGGGCACCCAACTGCCCAAGCAAGATCCATTCCCCTTGATGTAGCTTTTTAAAAGTCTTTTCTTTTTACTGGAGACTGGAGATTTGAAAATAAGTAATATACCCAGCCTTTAAATACACAGCAGATGAATGCATACTGCAAATGCCAATACCAGCAAAATAATGTTTTTAACCTAAAGAAAAGAATTAGAGCCCCAACTCACCTCCCCAAAAAGACTATCATTAGGGCCACTAATGAGACAAGGAAAAGCCAAGATTGGAATTACCAGGAGGAATTTATAACCTAGATAATGAAGTACTTCTTGGCTCTAAGAACAAGGTACTGGCACAACATTTTGTATAAGATGTGTCCTGCACATATCAATCCCTGTGACCCAGAGCTAAGTATAGCCCAAAAGATAAGACATAAAGAAAACACGGCTTCAGAGGTTAAGGTACCCAAGTTAAAGAATTCAAAACTCAAACGCAAGAGACACATGCCCAGAAAATTTTAAAGTAGGCATTAAAAACAAAAGCCCTTATATAATAATATAAACTAAATAAATAAATGTCAAACAATTAAAATTATTTTGATTTACCTGATTGCTTAGAATTTCTTTCTTTCCACTGAATATTTTTGCATTTGATCTGGTTTTGTCTCTCTTTTCGGAGTCGTTCCAATCTTTGAGCTTGAAAAGAAATATTATAACTATAAGTTTGTCAATGAAAGTTTACTATAAACAAAGACATAATTAACTACCTTTATATGAATAAAGATGTTTTATATTGCATATGTAGGGAAAAAGTCATAAAATTTTAAAGGTGGCACCCCTGAAAAGGAAATACCAACAAAAACATGAAAATATTCTTGATTTATAATTGAAATTAGAGGATATAAAACATTAATAGAGATCATAAAGATTGTATTAACATGGAAGAGAATAATAAAATGTGAAAACTTCTGTGATTAATATGACATTTCATTATATAAATCATTAATAACGGTCTTAAAGGAATTTTAATGCACAAATGAACTGAAGTGAATATTACATTACAGGAATAAAATTACTGTTATGAATTACTCTACCCATTTCAAAAATTAAAGATAAATGAACTCAGACTAGACTATTAAAGTTTTAAATATAAAATCCTTTATCTAAAAATCATGAAAATTATAAAATGTCAAAGCTATATAAATTAGCATAGCTTTTCTTCAGTGGGCTGAAACAGTTTATAGGTAGTAAAATAAATGATTTGTATCTTTGTAACATTAGTCAAATCTTTAAAAGAATAATTTTTCTTTTATAAAATTTTAAGATATGATGAAAAGATTAAAAAGTAAATTCCTAGGTCACTAGGAACCCCACAATCTCAATTAATTACATATCTAGGTACTATCAAAAGAAATTCCAAGAACAAGAGAGGCACCTCAAATTATGCATTTGTGGTTATACTGCCACTGGCTGATCAACCTCCAAATACCAGTGAACTAATCCTTTAAATAAATACTGACTGGCATAAATTAACAACTTCTGCATTACAATCAATGCCATCTCTTAAAACTAGTTTTCTCTTGCTAATCTTCAACTTCTGATCCTGGCACAAAGCTAATAAAAGGAGGAAAAAAACTAAATTTTCTCTCCCAACCACATTCAAGGAAGGAAATCAAACACTACTGTCTTAGCATTGTGGTAGGGAAACACTGAAACTAATCTTGTCAGAAATTTAAACCCTGTTGGCAAAAGCATTCTGACAATGTCACTATATCTAACCAAGTCCCTCTGAAGAAAAATACATTCAATTGCAATTAATAAATGTGAAGGGTATAACGAAAGTAATATAATCATAAAGCTCTCAATTTAGCAGCATTCTCCTACTGAAATCCATTCAACCTGTCATATAAGATATGATCTCAATAACTTGCAAGGAAGTCAGTTTCAACTAGAGGACTAAGAATCAATGGTTCTAAATTATATTCAAACCTTCACTCAAATCCCATTTTGATAAAAGTTCCTTTAGATACTAGGAAATGCTATTCATTATTTTCATCATGAAAGCAAATTCTTCTTTGGATGTCACAGAATGTTGAATTCTGAACCAAAGTCTTAATGTGCATTTCACTGTAAATTGTATCTAGCTCTATCTACAATACCCTTTTATGAGCATGTTACATCTGGACCATTAAAATAAACATTTAAATATTTTCAATGTCCTACTACATCTCTTGTCAATACCTTTCCCTGGAATTAGCAAGCTACTGCAGTTGGTCAGAGAGACATTTTATTAATCTAAAAAGAAAGTATCTCCAAGAATACCCTGCCATATTAGAACTATAATATGTATTCTAAATAATTTAACTAAGTAAAGGCCCTGGTTCATCATATTCCTATTGAAAGGCCTCTAAAAATTATAAGCTGGAAAATGGCAATAATAAGCTTTTAAAAGCTAATGATCAAATAAGTATATACCAAAGTTGAGCACTTTCAAACCACAAAGATCAAAGAAAAGGATAGTGATCAACTGAAGGAAATAAAAGTAAAGAGTAAAAACCAGGGGCACCTTTTCTAATCTCACACTCGAAGTAGGAATTCCTACTAAAACCAGCCCTAACAAATTTTCAATTAACCTCTCCCAACCCCTCAATTCCACCAGAGGTGTGAACTCCCTGCTGGTCAGCTTTCTGTCCTAAAGGTGGATTATCTGCCTCCAGGGAGGCTACCTGGATCTAACACTGCCCTCTAAAGACACTCAAATCAAGTCTGTTTCCCTTTTCACATGATGATTTTTTAGAAAAAGAACACCCAACATGTTTCTCTCAGTAACTTTTTTATCTATTTGTGTTCGGTCACTTCCTTTGAGTAACATCATTCCAGAGACTTCTCTGTTTTCACAGCAGCAGATAGGGATTTTGCTCAGATTTACTCTTAGTCTGACACATGATCATGTCATTTATGTTCCTATTAATACACACAAACTTCTCACATTAAACCTAGCCTAACATGCATAATTCTATAAAGACTTAACTAATTCAAAGCTCAGAAGACATGACTAAAAGGCAATGTTTACCTGTGTTTGAGCGTCTTCTAATACCAAAGTCCCAACTTGAGGTAATATCAACTGACTGGGCATATACATAGCCCTGAGTCTCACCATTGCTTCCCTGAATTTCTGACCCACTGTCTCCAGGCATTGAAGGAGGATGAATCTTCTCTAGGTCAACATCATGATCAATGAGAACCATCTCACACATTCCCGTGTCATCACTGGTCACATGTGACTGTCGAATATGAGCTAGAATGATAGTTGGATTGTCCAAGAAGGCCATCCTTTCTGTGGGCCAATTTTCTTAATAGGCTATTTTCTCCTCTTCATATTGTTTCACAGGCTCATCTACCTAGAAACATGACGTATATAGCAATATTTAAGAATGAGGCAGAAAATGACTGAATCATTTTTAAAACAAATTCCATGTGGCAAAATGCTACCTTGAAAAATCAACATTTATCCCTATCGAGAAATCCTTATAAGCACTACGGACTATGGCTCTAGTCAATGAGCTCTCCAATGTATCAAAGAGGAAGGCTGGCTCTCTTGCAAAACAAATAATAGTAACTCCTCAAAGCACTTAACTATCGTTAAAACAATAAATTCTCCTTTCTCCCTTCACGCCCATGCAGTCTTCTCATTACTTTATTACATCATGGGAAACAAGTTGTATTTTCCTCAACTGATGCACTTGAAGCATGAAACTGTATTTCATTAGTCATTAGTTTATAGTTCTCCCTTCTGTCACACTGTTGATAGGTGTTTAAAAGTACAGACAATACTTTGTGTTGCTAGGAATTTTACAAAAACACACCAAAGTAACTTTGCTCAGTAAATATTATTTTCCTTTCTTCTGATTTTAGTATTATGTTTTTAATATATTATTAAACACTGCCTGCTACAAGATTGCTTGTTTATGAAACCTAATTGTAAGAACTGCTTACTGAATCCTGTTAAAAGTATAATGAAAAAGAAAAAAAAATATATTTGTTATAGAAACAGGATTGTACCTCCTCAGTTAAATGGGAATACTTGACAAAGGAAAATATTATCAAAAAGTCATTAAGAATCCAGGTTCTAGGGAAGCAGATTTGGCTGAACAGATAGAGTGTCTGTCTACCACCTGGGAAGTCCAGGGTTCAAACCCAGGGCCTCCTGACCTGTGTGGTGAGCTGGCCCCCATGTAGTGCTGATGTGCACAAAGAGTGCCGTGCCACACAGGGGTGTCCCCCACGTAGGGAAACCCCCGTAAGGAGAGCTACCCCCTGCAAAAAACCTGCAGCCTGCCCAGGAGTGGCATTGCACACACAGAGAGCTGATGCAGCAAGATGACACAGCATAATGAGACATAGATTACCTGTGTTGCTGATAAGAATACAAGCAGACACAAAAGAACATGCAGCCAATGGACACAGAGAGCAGACAACTGGGGAAAGGGGGAAGGGGAGAGAAATAATAAATAGATAGATAGATAGATAGATAGATAGATAGATAGATAGATAGATAGATAGATAGACAGACAGATAAACCTGGAGGAGGGGGAAGGGGAGAGAAATAATAAATAAATAAATAAATCTTCGAAGATCTGGGGAAGTGGATGTGGCTGAACAGACAGAGCATCCGCCTACCATATAGGAGGTCCAAGGGTTCAATACCCAGGGCCTCCTGGCTCGTGTGGTGAGCTGGCCCACGCACAGTGCTGTTGCATGCAAGGAGTGCCAGCCCACACAGGGATGTCCCCAGGTAAGGGTGCCCCCGTGCAAGGAGTTGCCCCTGCACAAGGAGAGCTGTCCTGCATGAAACTGCAGCCCGTCCAGGAGTGGTGCCACACACACAGAGAGCAGACGCAGCAAGATGACACACACAAAAAAAGACACAGATCCCCAGTGCCATCTGATAAGAATAAAAGCGGACACCGAAGAACACACAGCGAATGGATACAGAGAGCAGGGAGTGGGGTGGGGGGAGGAGGGGAATAAGTAAATAAATCTTTAAAAAGAAGAAGATTTGGGTTCAAATTCTGACCCTGTCATATGCTAACTATATGATTTTCGTCAAAATATTCAATCTCTTTGAGTCTGTTTTCTTTTTCATTTATAAAATGGGGGTTTCAGAAACGAGAGGATATACATGAGCTAATAAAGGTAAAGTACTCAAAAAAGTACTAAGCACATATTTAAATAAAAGTTAACTGCTATTGATGATGATGATGGTGGTAGTAAAAATATCATTAACAATTTCAGTTTCCAATTCTTGTTTAAAGTAATCCTAAAATGTATCAATATATTATCCTTCTTTAAGTTCACAACCGGTAAAATGTCAGTGCTTCCTTTGTGTGAGAGAGCACTCTGCAGGGCTTCTGGGTCTATTCCTCCAAAACCATTATGAAATATAAGAAACTTGAAAGCTGGATTGAATATGTTCCTAAGAGTACTCCTAGAAGATATTTATTTTTAGAAAGACCTAATAATACCAGATTCCTTGTCATTTGTTCCTTCTACAAATGCAACATGGAGGGAAATCTAGCTAATAAATCATCTAACTAAGGTTTAAAAAAAGAAACCTGTCTGGTAATCATTCTATTGACATCACCCAGTGGGTCTTAAAATAAAGACATTGAGATTAAGAGGAAGTTTAACTGAGGAGTATCTCTAATCAAGTGAATTATACTAATCTTCATTTTTTTCCTTTAAATATATTGAGTACTTTATGCTTAGACTAATGGGAAATGCAAAGGTGAGTGAGGCATCCCTGAATCAAAGAGTTTATGACCTAACTGGATTCCTTTAAGTGTCGAATTTCAGAGCTATTTAGCCTCAGTAACTTTAATGTTAATCTACCATTTTAAGTAAATTAATCAGAAAATTACAAAATTAAAAGGGAAGATTTAAATTGTACCTGTAAAAATAAAATAACTTTTTATATAATCATAAAGAGATGTACAACCACAAAACTATTTAAAAACAGAAGCATTTGTTTTATAACGGAATTACGGCATCACAGATGGCATCACATCCTAGTAATCATGATAAACTGCCCTCTCTACATGAAAGTAAGGCAACCAGTTGTCAGCAGGTGCTTCCAACTTAATATTGAATAGTTCTCCCTTGCAAAATCAGGCACAATGATACCTCAGGTTTCAATGAGAAGCCACAAATTTAATGGGTGTTCTGGCACCAGTAAGTCAAAGTGCAAAGCAAAAGTACACTGAAATACCCTCAACAGAATCTTTTTCAGGAAAATGGATCTGCTCCATTACTTTAACAAAGAAAAGAGGAATAGACAAAACACCTCTATAGCAGTTTGATATAACTGATGAATTCCAAAAAGAATTATTAGATTATGCTTGCAATCTGGTAATCTGAGTTATGATTGGGGCTTTGATTGTGATTGGGTCACGTCATTAGGGAATTGAGTCCCCACCCCTTAGTGGTGGGGACTCATAAATAAAAGGCATGGCAAAGAACAGAGTTAAAGCTTTTTTATTTTTAAAGATTTATTTTATTTTTCTCCCCCCGCCAGTTGTCTGTTCTCTGTGTCCATTTGCTGCATGTTCTTTGTCCACTTCTGTTGTTGTCAGCAGCACAGGAATCTGTGTCTCTTTTTGTTGCATCATCTTGCTGCGTCAGTTCTCGGTGTGCGCGGCACCATTCCTGGACAGGCTGCACTTTCTTTCGCACTGGGTGGCTCTCCTTACAGGGCGCACTCCTTGCCCATGGGGCTCCCCTACACAGGGGGCACCCCTGCATGGCATGGCACTCCTTGCGTGCATCAGCACTGCGCATGGGCTAGCTCCACACAGGTCAAGGAGGCCCAGGGTTTGAACCGCGGACCTCCCACGTAGGCAGACGCGCTATCCACTGGGCCAAGTCCACTTCCCGAGTTGAAGCTTTTTATGTGAGAGCTTTCAATGTTGGCATTTTGATTTTGAAGTATGATGCTGAAGACTTAAACTAGAGCCCTGGGAAGTGAGTACGCAGAGGAAGAGAACCCAGCCCAGGAAGGAAGGACCCTTGAACCCAGAGAAAAGCAAGACCCAGGAAAGTAAGAACCCAGGAAGCCTGAACCCTCACAGATGTCGGCAGCCATCTTGTTCCAAATAGACTGTGGTGAGGGAAGTAACTTATGCTTTATGGCCTGGTGTCTTTAAGCTCCTACCCCAAATAAACACCCTTTATAAAAACCAACCAATTTCTGGTATTTTGCATCAGCACCCCTTTGGCTGACTAATACAACCTCTGAAAGCATATCCCAACTCCTTAACTTTACCCTTATGAAACAGAGGCCCCCAAACACCCCAATACCAGCAGACATCATCTTTATTAGTACACTATGACTTCACACACTGAACAATTTGTATAATAATTCAATCAACAAATATTTATCCAATACCAGTTTTGATAAGAAATTCCCAAAGTACTGCCCTAGGAAACAAGCTATTGTTCATGTCACTTTCTACTTCCTATTACAGATACTTGAGGTCTTAGACTATAAGTTCTACAAGGACAAGGGCTAAAATAGCACATCCTTTCTGGTAACAAAATACCTTACACATGGCAGGAATTCAACTATTTCTGTCTGACTCCCAAAGACTACGTAATTGTTACAGAGTTAACAAATATATTTGTTATATGTGTGTGTGTATATATATATATATATATATATATATATATTCTCATATATGAGAATATCATGCATAAGTGTGATTATAAAGAAAAGAATTACTTTTCTAAGGTACATGCTTTTTCTGATATTTGCCCTTCAAAACCATCATGGTAGGACATTATCATTTTTTAAAATCACCTTAAGAACAACAAATTGTTATTTAAAGGTGAAACTGATTTCTAAAACAAGCAAAACCATTCAGAACACAAATTAAAAGTTATTTTCTCCAATCAGTTGTGAAAAAATCAAAAATATTTTAAAAACTCAATGCTGGCAGGTTTCAGAGAAATGGGCATTCTCATGAACTGTCAGAGGGAATGAAAATCAGGACATTTTAGAGGACATTTGGTAATATCTACCAAAATTAAAACATGAACACCCTTTCACTCAGCAAATCCCACTTCTAGGATTTGCCCTAAGAAGACAATTGAACAAAATATATTTTATCTCAGGATTATTTATAATACTGAAAATCTGTAGGTAAGTTAAACATCAAACAATACTGTATATAACACAACATAAACATAAATTGGAATATTATGCACCCATTAAAAATACATGATAGGGAAGGAGATGTGGCTCAAGCAGTTGGGCACCTGCCTACCACATGAGGGGGGGGAGGCCCGGTCCAGTTTCCAGTACCCCCTAAAGAAGACGAGCAAGGCAGCAAGCTGATGCAACAAGATGACACACAAGATGACACCATGAGGAGACACAATGAGAAAACACAACGAGAGACAAAGCAGGGAACAGAGGAGGCTCAAACAACTGAACACCTCTCTCCCACTTGGGAAGCCCCAGGTTCGGTTCCCAGTGCCTCCTAAAAAAATAGAAGATGAGCAGACACTGAGAGCATACAACAGACAGGCAAAAAGAACAGATGGCAAGCTCAAACAATGGTGGGAGCAGGGAATAAATAAACAAAATAAATCTTTAAAAAAATATACGATAGGGAAGCCAGCATGCTCAGTAGTAGGCCCTGGGTTTAATCCCCAACCCCAGTAGCTCCAAAAAAAAAGATCATTATTTATTTACATGAAAAGATATCCAAAATCATAGATAATGAAAAAAAGCAGAGTCTAGAGCAATATACACAGTAATAATCACATTTATGTAAAATTATTCATAGATATATCTCTATGCATATATATATATACATATGGAGTAATAACTAAAGATATGGTACCAAAATTTTAAGTGGTTAACTCTGAATATGAGGATAACTCTCTTCTTAGTACTCATCCATAGTGTTTTAATTTTTTTAATAATAAAGATGTATAATTTGTCTGAAACAATATAAAGCTTTTTGAGTCACAGTAAAATATAGTTTGTAAAAATCTGAGTAATATAGCTTTTAACAAATTATACCATGGCTTAAATATTCTCAACAACACTTTAATTAACTTGGAAGACCATATATTTATTTCAGGAAGCTGCCACTGGCTGACATTTTTGAAGTCTTTTATCAGAATGTTTCAGTGTATTTCCTAAACAGGGTTCCAAAGGACACTAGTGACCTGTGAGATAATAAAAGATGTTTCATAAAAAAGATTTGTGTTAAAATACATTTGGGAAGAGGATGTGACTCAAGTGATAAGGCCTACCATATGGGAGGACCCGAGTTCGATCCCTAGGGCCTCCTGGTGAAAAAAGAAAACATGCCTGCACAGGAAGTCAGTGCCAGCATGGTGAGCTGAGTGCCTATGCGGTGAGCCAAGTGCCCATGTGGGTGCCCACACAGCGAGCTAAGTGCCTGTATAGCAAGCCAAGTGCCCACGTGAGTGCCCACGTGGTGAGCCAGTTTCCACACGAGTCATGCAGCAAGATGATGGTGCAACAAAAGAGAGAGGAGAGACAAAGGGGAGAGTCAAGGTCAAGTGCAGCAGAGACCAGGAACTGAGGTGGTACAACTGACAGGGAACCTCTCTCCATATGAGAGGTCCCCAGGATCAAATCCTAGTGACTCCTAGAAGAGAAAGAGGAGAGGAGAAGACAAAAAGAGAAATAGATACAGAAGATCACACAGCTCAAGGACACATACAACAAAAACAGCAGGGTGACTGAAGGGGAGGGGGAAAATACATATATATATATATTTAAGAAATACCAGATTAAGTTAAACAGGTTTTCTTTTTGCTATTAGGACTTATCAAAGTTTTAAAAATATTCGTGTATATTACAACTCTCCAAGAATTGGAAATCTAATAACACAATATATCTCAAACTTACTTGACTCCTAACATTTTTTCCTCTAGGCACACTAAAACACACTAAACCATAACAGGATTCCACAGAATGTGGTTTAGAAATGCTGCTCTATACTTTTGCAAATGCTTGAATGTCTTCTTTGGATGTCACCAATTCTTGACTTGCTGAGATAGTTGGTGCTTATTATATACCTTTAGGCTATCGGGTAAACAATAATCTCAGGTTCCAGGAGATCTCCTCCCCTAAAATAATCTACTTTCACTGCTTTTTCTCCCACTTTTTAACTCCATTTTCTTTAAAGCATAAAGATTTGTTCTACTGGCGGCAGACTTAGCCCAGTGGTTAGGGCATCCGCCTACCACATGGGAGGTCCACGGTTCAAACCCCAGGCCTCCTTGCCATGTGCAGCCGGCTCATGCGCAGTGCTGATACGCACAAGGAGTACCGTGCCACGCAGGGGTGTCCCCCGCGTAGGGGAGCCCCACGCGCAAGGAGGGCGCCCCATAAGGAGAGCCGCCCAGCGCGAAAGAAAGTGCAGCCTATCCAGGAAAGGTGCTGCACACAGAGAACTGACACAACAAGATGATGCAACAAAAAAGAAAAAACACAGATTCCCATGCCGCTGACAACAACAGAAGTGGACAAAGAAGATGCAGCAAATAGACACAGAACAGACAACTGGGGTGCGGGGGGTGGGGGGGGAATAAATAAATAAATAAATAATCTTAAAAAAAAAAAAAAAAAGATTTGTTCTACTAAAAAATGAAAGCAACAGGGACATCCAGAGTGGAAGAGGAGTAAGATGTCCCAAAATGACACAGCAATTTTTAATGTACTGGGTGATCTCCTATTATACTTTATTCATACAACAAATATTTATTGAGTTCCTACTGTGTGCTAAGTTTGGTTCTAGGTACAATTTAGATGCTATCACCACTTTATATACCTATTCATGTTCATTAATGATCACATGTAACCTCTCTGTGGTAACTCAGAACATATCCTAAAACTGGAGTAATTTTTAGAATGTTTTGATGAGGAGAGAATGGGTATCAAGTCTTTTTTTTTTTTTAAGATTTATTTATTTATTTATTTCTCTCCCCTCCCCCCACCCCAGTTGTCTGTTCTGTGTCTGTTTGCTGCGTCGTCTTCTTGTCCGCTTCTGTTGTTGTCAGCGGCACGGGAATCTGTGTTTCTTTTTGTTGCATCATCTTGTTGTGTCAGCTCTCCATGTGGGTGGCACCATTCTTAGGCAGACTGCACTTTCTTTCACGCTGGGCGGCTCTCCTTATGGGGCGCACTCCTTGCACGTGGGGCTCCCCTATGCGGGGGACACCCCTGCGTAGCACAGCACTCCCTACGCGCATCAGCACTGCGCATGGGCCAGCTCCACACAGGTCAAGGAGGCCCCGGGTTTGAACCGTGGACCTCCCATGTGGCAGACAGATGAGCTAACCACTGGGCCAAGTCCGCTGCCCAGTATGAAGTCTTAACACAAGTATATTTCTAACAATAACTTTATACACACACATTAAATAAACCGTCTGTGATGGTTTACAGAAAAACATAAGGTACAACCTAGTAAAAAAAAATATGGAGCAGATATGGCTCAAGTGGTTGAGCACCTGCTTCCCAAATGGGAAGTCCTGGGTTCAGATCCCGGTGCCTCCTAAAAAGCAAACAAACAAACAAAAAAGCAAACAAATGAAAAAACCAACTCAGGGGAGCTGATATGGCTCAGTGGTTGAGTACCAGCTTCCCACATATGAGGTCCAAGATTCAATCCCCAGCCCAGTACATCAAACAAACAAACAAAAAACAAATAAAACCAAACCAACAAACAAAAATAGATGAGAAAAGTGGCAAAGGGGAAATAATTCAAGATGAATCCATAAGTCATACCATAAGATCCTGTACATTTGCTCCAGGTAGCCTGCAGAATTTCAGAACCAAAAAGTCGTTGTAATAGCTAACATTAACTTATAAGAAAAGTCAGAACTTTTCTATCCTTTTAACATGGATTAATATAATCCTCAAAATAACCCTATGAGATAGTTAACTATTTTTATCTCCATTTTACAGAAAGGTGTAGAAATTTGCCCAAAGCCTTACATCAATAAATGGCAGAACTAGGACTCAAATTCAAGAGCTTGGGATCTTAACTGCTATACCATACAATCTCTCAAAGAAAGACAAAGAATTATGATAGTTATAATAAACACTAGGTTTTTAAAAATCCTATTGTTGAGCTTTTTTAGTTTTAGGGGCCTCAGAGAAATTTCTTCAGTGGTTTTTTGTGAAAGGTATAAGACAGTCAATATGTTATGCAGTAGACCACATCCTCAACTTCCCAGTTTCTAATGCAAGGGTGATCTGTACAATAACAATTAATATTCAGTACATGTTATGGCTGTTCAAAAATAAGTCACAGAATTCCACATATGAAAGGCTTCAAATCATCTCCTTTTTGCCCTGAAACCACAGAGAAGAGTTTACTTTAAATACCAATTAGGTCTATGTATCTCTTTGAAATCCCTAGCTTTTCAGCCACAAGTCCGTACCTGAAATATTCTGTGTTTCTTCAAATAACCCACCATCGGACAAATGAGCTCTCCCAATACTCCTTCACTAGCTAAGTACTTGAGATAGGCAGGAACATGACTTTCAAATGTTCAAGTTCAACCAATGGTTAAAAGGAAATGCCACTTCCTTCAAAATACACTACACACTCACTTCCCTCTGCCAGGCAGACTTTGAGCCCCCTCACCTGCAATCTGTGAAAACTTGTTTGAATACACAACAGCCTGAGGCTTCTCAAAGGTCTGCAAACTCCCAATCAAAAATTACTGCTGCCCCATCAATGTGTCATATAAATGTTGGCATGTTAATTGTGTATTTATAAGATTGTTAATGGTTAGTTAATTTACCTCCCACACTATTATTGTACTTGAAATGATTTAATGTCTGCTGAGGGAGTTAACAACATGTAACAGCAGATGCGATTTTTTTTTTTTTTTACCTTTCAACATTGTGCCCCAGACTTGGTGCTATTAGCATTAGACAAGTTAAACCTGATTCTTATACAGAATTCCTTAAGAGTGTTATAGAAGCACTTATTTATTTTGCACAGCAAAGAATGATCCCAAGTTGGGGGGTGGGGGAAGGAGGACCCTTTTATTATATACAAAGTCTTCTATTTATAAAAATAAAGATTCTGTTTTTTAATATTAATAATATTTCAACACTCTTTGATCTAGTTGAAATTCAAAATTCATACCTCCTGGAATCTGAAAATAATTGAAGTGACCATTAAATAAAACACTTTAATGCTTTTAAATCACTTTCTCTAATACTTTCTAAATTAACTCTAAATTAAAACTTCATTTATTTTTTATACTAGCAAAAATTGAGCTTTTTCCCCCTTAGGGAATTAAAATCTTTTCCATGTGACTGTGACTAATTTCATTAAACAGTAAATAGGAAGATCATATATCTGGAGAGTTTATTTTTTTCCTTTCATTCTTTTATTTCCATATTTTGACTAAAAGTACTTATTAAATTACCACAACAGAAAAGAAATGCTTATATCTTCTTTTGAATAATATAAGATTCATTCACCAAATATCACCTGAGTGCTAGGCATGAGGAATTCTACAAAAAATTATATGAACCCTGGCCTACACCCTCCAGTGGCTTACAAACATCACTGGGAAAGCTATGCCATGCACATACATAATAGTAACATCTAGCAATACGTGCTAACCACCAAATGAGACACTAAGATAACATTTTCTAAAAGACAGGAAAGTCACAGGTTTCAGGAAAAAAAGTGGCATTTAAGGACAGCTAAGCTTTCTTTAGGCAGAAACACAAAGGGAGAAAGGTAATACTAATAGATGACATTTACTGAGCTCTTACTATGAGCTATACTAATTACTTTTCATGTAAGAACATATTTAATCCTCACAACTACCCCACGAGGTAGGTACTAATACAACTCACATTTTATAGGCTCAAAGGAGAAGTTAAGCAACTTGTCCAAGGACACATGCTGGGTTTTTAAAAGGCTACAACATTTTTGCTGTTCCTCCCATCAAGAGACAGTCTATTTCCCTACTCCTTGAATCTGGGCTCACATCATGATTTGCTTTGACCACCAGAAAGTAATGGAATTAACACTGTGTGACTTGTGAACCTTGGTCTCAAGAGGATTTGCAGTTTCTGTTCTTGACTTCTACATCACTTCTCGTCATGTGAAGAAACTCAGGATGAAAGTTCATGTGCAGAGAGGCTCAGCCATCCCTATCATTTCAGGTATCCCCACAGATGAGGCCATATGGGACTAACCGGCCCCCACCAACCTAACAGGAGGCAAGGTCTCCTCTCCTATCAAATGTCTCCTTCCGGCAAAGGGGCTCTGATCCTTGATCTTCTTGCCTTGCACTACTAACTTCCACCTGAAATACCTCTGACTCCTACCATCCACCAAAATCCAGTTAAAGGGAGCCTGGTACAGTACAGTGCTTCTTATACTTTTCCACGGACACATCTGAAGGGCAGAAGAGAGTGACCATAAATCAAGGTATGAGGGCATAAGGAGGCACCTAAAGCAACATGCCATAAATAACTCATTTTTAGAATTCATTCATATTTTGAATTCTATCTTGTAATATTCTGTACCTGTGTTTGTTTTAATAGAGGGGGAAAAAGGGGGGGGGCTTTACCTTCATGTTACTCCAGGAAGATGTACTATGCTTATTTTGTAGTTTCTAGTACCCCCTGGCACATAGCAGGATTCTCATAACTCTAGTTTGAACAGCAAGAGTACAGGGGAAAAACACAGGCTTTGGTGTCAGAAATACCTGACGTAGTGAAGATAAATGGCACTTTATTAATGGACAACACAAAATCTGAATTTTGATAAATAGATATTTCCCATGACAAGTATAAAGAACAACTATAATTATTAATCAAACCAAACTATAAAGTCCTAAGCACAAATTATATTAAAATATCTATTATTATGTGGCTGTTACAAAACAGTATTCTCAAAATGTTTGGAAATAATGTTTATTAGCTAGCAATAGCTGTGGAACTTCAGGCAACCTAACTACTCACCACCCCCCAAAACTCCAAATCTGCCAACATTTCTGGCTACTACAAGAAATCTGCTAGTATGGTGCAATGTAGCCCTAAATTATTTTTCTATTGGTATTATCTGACATAAGAGATTTGATTGACACTTGTGAGAAACAAATTATTTTAGGTTTTACTTTAAGATCTCGGGTAAAAATGTTTAGTTTTACTTAAGGAATACCAGTAACACCAAAGAAACTAGGCTGTTTCTCAATGTGAAATTACCAATGTAGAGCCTAAAACGTTAAATAGCACTCAACTGCTTACCAAATACTCATTCAATGATTTCATTCATTCAACAAATATTTATAATGCACCTACTATTTGCTTTATACTGGAGATACACTGTGAGTAAAAAGTAAAAAGGACTTAGCACTGCCATCAGGAAGTGAAAGTATATACAGAAGACAGAATTCTAAGATGACCCCTGAAAGTCTTGCCTCTTGGTATCCAAGTCTGTGTGTGATCTTCTCCCCCTGAGTGTGGGTAGAAGCTGATTTGTCTCTATCCAATAGAGTATGGCTAAGGTGATGGGATAATCATTCCTTGTTACATTATATTATATAACACTATTATCTCAGCCCACTGAAGAGAGAGATTCTAAGATTCTAAGCCAGCGAGTAGCTAACAGCCATGTTGCACATGGTAAGGACCTGAGAGCAGTCTTTAGGAAGTAAAAGTAGTTAAAAAATGGTACCTTAGTCATACAGCCACAAGGAAATTAATTCTGTCAACAACCTGAGGAAGCCTGGAAAAAGATCTTTCCCTAATAGAGCCTCCAGATGAGACTGCAGGTCAACACCTTGATTCATCCCTGTGAGAGCCTATGCAGGCCCAGTTGAAGTCATGCTGAACTACTGACCCATGGAACTGTAAGATGATAAATTCGTGTTGTTTTTAAGCTGCTAAATTTGTGGTAATTTGTTAGGCAGCAATAGAAAATCAATACAGTATAGTACAGGGAAACAGACCTACATCCCTTCACGTCCAACACTCAAGGTCCTCTAAAATCACCCATCCCTTCATTGTATTATTTCAAGGACTACTCTGAACATGCTCCGGACTTAGGTAACGAGGTCCTTTATCTGAGATGTGTCCATCTCCTCCAATATAAACCTTATTCTTCAATGGCTAACTCATCTTCTGCAAACCTTCCCAAGATCCAAACTGTTTTAAAAACACTTTATTTCTACTTGTACTACAGTTAGTTATATGAATATCATTTTAAGGAACTTCCCATTTCATTTTTCTTTTATCCAATTCTAGATTCAAGAATGTGGTTACTTTATTACAATACAAATAACGTTTTCCTCCAATCCTTTGTGAAGGCCCTGAAACAGGAATCCCTAAACCCAATCACAGTAATGCAGTAATTTTCAAGCAGGGGGAATTCTGTCCTTCAGGAGAAATCTGGCAGGACCTAGAGAAATTTCTAGTTAATACAACCACTGGAGAGGGTACTATTAGTATCTAGAATGTAGATGCCAGGAATGCTGTTAAACATCCTACAATGAGCAGTTCAACGCCCCAAAGAAAGAATTATACTCCCAAAACATCAATAGAGCCAAGGTTGAGAAACCTCCAGTAATGTGTTGTTTGAAGTCACTAAGTTTCTGGTAATTTCTTTCTCTCTCAGAATTTTCATTTGGACTAAAATTACACTACAGACTAAACTACAGAATTACTAAAATCTATGGTCACACCTTCTAAAGTACTAAATAAAATTCAACTTCTGGGGAGCAGAAGTGGCCCAGGCAGTTGAACACCTGCCTCATATATGGCAGGTCCCAAGTTCCTGGTGCTCCTAAAGAAAACAAAACGCAGACAACAAGCAAAAACAACAAGCAGACAATGAGAAACAAAAACAACAATAATGAGCAGACGAGCAAACAGACACAAGGGAGCCAACTCAGGGGAGCCCATGTGGTTCAGTGGTCATGCACTGGCCTCCCACATACAAGGTCTCAGGTTCAATCCCAAGTCCCTGTACCTCAACAGAAAAAAAAAATTCAACTTCTAGTATCTTTTCCTGAAATTTTAACTTACCCAAGAGAAAGACAGTCCATATTACTACCATAAACAGAAGTTGCCATCCCTCAAACTTATCCTTTGGTCTGAAAAACCTGTCCACCTTTCATCTGCTGCCTTTTTTCATACTCATCATTCAAAATCCAGCTCTGTGACCAATTCTTCCAGTAAAGCTCCCTAGTAAATTCCATAGACCATGTTAGCTGTTCCTTCCTTTGTATTCTCAATGCACTGCACTTTGTCCCTACCTTTCCTAAATAATTAATCCAGCACATTGCCAGTTACTAGAAGGCATTGTTTGTTGAATTTATTCATTCAACAAATTTACTAAATACCTACTATATGCCAGGCCACTGTTATAGATGCTGTGGGTACAGCAGAAAACAAAGCAGAAAGAAACCCCTGTCCTTATGGCCCTCACATTTTAATGAAAGGAAACAGACAAAAAAAAAAAAAAGTGAGAAGTAAATTATATAATAAGTTAAAAGATAAATGCTCTGGAGAAAAATAAAGCAGGGAAAAGAAATGGGGCATGCCAGGTGGAAGAAGCCACAAGTTGAAATTCTTAATAAAGTAGTTAAGGAATATCTTGATGAGAAGGTGACATCTGAGTCAACACTCAAAGGAGGTGAAGGGACAGGTCACATAGATATGAGAGAATAGAGTCCAGTAAGTGAACAACTAATTAAAAATGAGGTCTGAAAGATTAGGGCAAATCATGAAGGGCTTTACAGGCCATTCTTAGGACTTTGGCTTTTACTCTAAGAGAAATGGCAAGTCACTGGAGGATTGTTAGCAGAGCAGTGATACGATCTAACTCAGTTTAAAACATTCTCTCTGGCTATGCAAGGCTTACATGAATGAATGATCTAATAACACTTTTAAAAAAAACAAACAGTTTATATGTTGGTTTCCTCTTCTAAGCCTAAGCTTCTTAAGGACACTGACTGTCTTATTCATCACCTGCTGCCAGTTTTTAGTAGAGAGAGGCTGGCATCCAATAAGAGTTCAGTGTGGAATGAATAGACAAACAAAAGAATCTTTCTTGTTCCCAAAGGGATATGCCATAATTTTCCAAAAGAAGGCCTCTTATCCATAGTGCCGGTTCAGTAGACAGGTGTCCCATTACAGTCTAAGATTGATTTTCTTTTTAGTTTCCTTGGTATTTAGAGTTTGCTTAAATTCAAAAGAGCTGTTTCCACGTATCCTGGCTCGCAGGTTAACCACATCATCAATGAAGGATGCAACATAGTTTACCGTAAAAACCACTCAGGAAACCTCAGTTCCAGCTCCCTAATTATCAGAGACAAGTTAGATGGCCTTAGACAAGTCATTTTCTTTAAACCTCAGCTATTTCCTCATCTATAAAATGGGGAGAATGAACAATATCAAAGACCTTTCAGCTCTCACTCTATTCTAATTACATGGAGGGGGGGAGGATGTGATAGGAGAAATTTGCCCTGGAGCCCATCTAAAAAGTTTTGCACGTTTTTGCTTGTATTGTTTTTCCTCTAAGTGTCAGAAAATTCTGCTATATGCATTATTTATAACATTGTCCCATGGTTCATCGTCCCAAGTACATTGCCCTAAGTACACTGTCCCATGGTTCAGACCCTAAGAATAGAGGTACAATAAATCTCTTTTTTGACAAAGAAGATTTTAATAGTATCAGGAAGATGACTGATTTAAATGGGAATCATTACCACTTATTTTTTTAATGCTATTATATAGAGAAACTGGTTTCGATAACTACATGAGTTAAATCAGTAAACAGTGCCGTTATCCTCAAAACATTATCATAAAAGAAACTATTTAATATTACCAGAAGGTGAAGTGATTATAAAAATAAATAATGGGTTACAAGTCTAGAATTCTAGGTTGCAATCCCTAGTCTCCTCCGGGAATAGTTCTAGGATTTCAGGCAAGTACAGTGCCTCTGACACCATTTCTTCAGCAGTAAAATAACCATAATATATGTCCTACTTATCCAGTTTCTAGGAATGCTGCTATAAAACAAAAGAGTACTTACAAAAAGTAAAAAAGCACTACACAAATCCAAGATGCAGTATTATTAACTTTTCCTTGTTCTAACTACATCTTTTTGGAAGGAAAATAACCTATCAACCATCAAACTCATTCATTCAACTCCTCATGAATGGACGACAGCAATGAGATCATCTTAACTAGCAAATAATCCCCAAATTATTTTTTTTTAATAATCTATTTTATTTATTTATTTATTTATTTCTCTCCCCTCCCCTCCTCCCCCACCCCCGCCCCAGCTGTCTGTTCTCTGTGTCTATCTGCTGTGCGTTTCCCTTTGTCGCTTCTGTTGTTGTCAGCGGCACGGGAATCTGTATTTCTTTCTTTGTTGCGTCATCTTGTTGTGTCAGCTCTCTGTGTGTGGCGTGCCATTCCTGGGCAGGCTGCACTTTCTTTCCCGCTGGGCGGCTCTCCTTGCGCGTAGGACTCCCCTACGCGGGGACATCCCCGCATGGCACGGCACTCCTTGTGCGCATCAGCACTGCGCATGGGCCAGCTGCACACAGGTCAAGGAGGCCCGGGGTTTGAACCGCGGACCTCCCGTTTGGTAGATGGATACCCTAACCACTGGGCCTAGTCTGCTTCCCCCCAAATTATTTTTACCTGACTTGAAAGTTGCTTTATACTTTCATTTGAATAGACCTGTGAAAGTTTGAAATTCTTTTATGAATCCCCAAAAGAGAAAGATTATGTTTTTAAAATAATCCATTCCTGTGGGTATGATACCCTTTTGACAGGACTACATCAGTGACATATGACTCAGGTTGAGTCTCTGTGCCCTTGCTGGGTCTGATATAATGGAGACACGGAAAGACAGGTGCACAAGAAAAAGGAGCTGCCATAGTGAGCCTGACATTTGAGAGACAGGACTGCAGAAAAACAGAGAATCTCCAAGAGACTGAGAGAGTAGGCCCGGAATGAGACAAGCCCTATGCTTGGTTGCCCACATCTAAGACCCAGTATATGGTAGATTCGGGAGGGGAAGGCAGAGATTCTGGCAGAGATCAGCAGTCATCTTGCTTTACCACGTGGCAACATGTCAGGATCAACAGTAACTGATTTTGGTGAGAAAGCATCTCTGCTAATGCCTTGATCTGGATATTTCACAGCCTTGGAACTGTTAAGATTTTACCCTAAATAAAATCCCCATTAGAAAAGCCAACCTATTTCTGGTACGTTGCATCAGCAGCCTTGTGGCTAACTAACACAAGACCTTTCATAATAAAAGGTAACTGCTATTATTGTTATTACCAACAAAACGGCACTAAATTTTCCAGGTATTTTTTACAAACTGCTAGACACCCATTTTTTACCCTTACCACAGTGGATTAAACTTGAGCATAGGGCACAAGGACAGGCTTCATTCTACCTATGATATAAGTTATACAATTAAGGAGTGTTTCACAAACTACAATTTAAATAGACTAATCAACTTTCTGGATCCCAGAATACTGAGCATTTATTTAACAAGCACTTTAAGCTTGTATATAACTACGAGGCAGATTCCATTATGATGCATTTTTTACAGATCGGTAAACTGAGGCATAGATTTGTCCAAAGTCACAGAATTAGTAAAATACAGAGCCAGAATAAAACCCAGGCAGACTGGCTCCTGAATCCCTGCTCCAAACCACTACACTATGCTGTCTCACATTTCCAGTTTAAGCCCTCACTTTTATCACAATCTTCTTATCCTCCTTCTCTCACCAGTTGGGACAGGGGTTAAGACACACACACATTTGTTCCTTCATCAAACATGAGTACTTCCTACATGCTGGAAGTTAGATGTATGAAGTGCTGTCATAGCCCCTAAGCCTAGAGGCTTACAGTCAAGCAGGGAGAAAAGACAAGTACATAGTCACAATAAAGAAGGAGAGCAATAACACACACAGGGAAAATATCTGAACCAGGGGTTCTTAGCCTTTTTGGTTCCACAGACCCCTTTGCCCATCAGGTGAAAACCACAGCCCTCTTCTCAGAACGTAGTGGCACTCAACTAGCATCGGGACTGACAACTATAGTAATTTCGAAGTACAGATGAACATAAGCGATTTTTCAAGATATGCAGCAACTGTAATGTGATATGAAATGAATACTACTGTAATTTATTGCATACATTCATAAGAGAAGGAAATGCTAGATTTCAGTTAGAGGACAAGAGAAAATAAAGACAATTTTCAATTCAAGCTCATGGACCCCCTGGTTAAGAAACCCTGATCTAAATAGGGGGATTTAATCACAGAGATGATTAAAATCAAGATAATGGAAATAGATTGCTTCCAACTTGGTCTAATACAGTCATTGTAAGAAAAGTGAAAAAAGGAGAAGAGCTGGCAATTAAACAAGTTTTAATGCTGGCTCCTTGATCAGAATTGTTTAAAATAAAATTCTATATTTGTCTATGGACTGCAGATTAACATCAGGCTATACATAGGTTATTACAGAAGCAGACAGGGATAGCTACCCTTTGGAATAAGGGAAGTAGAGAAAATGAAGGTGGTTAGGAGAGAGTAAGTAGGAGTGGCTAAAAGAAAAGAATAAAGCTTGGACTTGCGTATCAGAACTGCTTGGGTTTAAACCTGGACTCAGTTATTAACTAATGGTATGGTATACAGAAAGTAACAACAACTTCTGTTCCTTCATTTCCTTTCCTCTAAATGGGAATTTCAGTGCCTACTTTACAGGGTGCTTGTGAGGATGGAATGAATATATATGTGCTTTTAACAGCACCTAACCCATGGTAAGCACTATATAAATATTTACTATTATTATTATTGCTATTCCCTGGTCTAAGATAAATTTTCAAAGATGAGAAGTTGAAAGGTTGGAAAAGGGGTCAAAAGGCAAAATTCCAGGTAGAAGAGAGAATGTTAGACAAGGCACTGAAGCAAGAAATAGAAGAGTACATGTTTAATAACTAAAACCACATGGAATGCAAAGTTGCTGAACAGATTAGCATTTCAGAGAAACTGTTCTGGCAGTTGTAAAGAAGATTAATCTGATAGACAAGACTGAAGACTAGTTATGAAGCTGTGACTACAGTCCAGGGAAGAGATAATGAGATTTGAAGTAAGGCAGTAAAAGATGGATCTATGAATTCAAGAAATAGTCAAGAAATACTTAGGAGATAAACTTGGTGGAATTTCATGACTGAGTGGATATGGAGAGTTAAGGAGAAGAAAAGGAAAGTTTACAACTTGCATGATATTACAGCATCAACAAATGAAACTGTTGATGCTGTAATTTAGTAGGTAGAGGGAGATTAGGAGTTTTAGTTCAGACAACTGAGATTTAAGATACCTTTGGATTACCCAAAAAAATGTCAACCAAACAGCTAGATTTGCAAACTGAAGCCCAGGGAAAAGGTCAGGGCAAATTTAGGAGACCTCAACACATAAGTGACAGACAAAGCCACAGATGTGAATGAGCTTATTCAAAAAGAATAATAAGGAAAGAAGAGCAGTAACCAGGGACAAAAATCCAAGGAGCACCAATATTTAAAGGACAGGTTGAGAAAAAGAAACCCCAGACAATCTTTGCCCAAATTCCAAAGTTAGGATCCATGCTGTTTAAATTCATAAATTTCTTAAGAGTTACTTCCTTGACTTTCCCCCTCTATTACCCAGTAAAATGTTCTAACCACTGACTGTGAAGTCCTTGAGAGGAAAGGACCATGAACCTTATCTAACTTCCTATCATGATACCCATATGCTCGTAGAATATACTTAGCTAAAAAGAAAAAAATGGAAATTCTCCCATTTTTCAAAGGCACATGAAACTCCTAGAACCGAGGGTTGTTTCCAGAGCAGTACAGACTCTGGGGAGAACAGAAGCAGAAAGGAGGCATTGCTGGTAGGAATGTAAAATGGTGCAGTCACTTTATAAAACAGTTCACCAGTTCCTCAAAATGTTAAACATGGAATTACATATTACTCAGCAATTTCACTCCTAAGAATACACCCAAGAGAATTGAAAACATGTTTGTATAAAAACTATACACCGATGTTCATAACATTAGTCATAATAGCCAAAAAGTGCTGACAATCCAAATGTCTATCAACTGATGAGGGAAGCAGTCTTGGCCCAGTGGTTAGGGCATCCGTCTACCACATGGGAGGTCCATGGTTCAAACCCCCGACCTCCTTGGCCCATGTAGAGGTGGTCCCTGCGCAGTGCTGATGCACACAAAGAGTGCCCTGCCCCACAGGGGTGTCCCCCATGTAGAGGAGCTCCACATGTAAGAAGTGCACACCATAAGGAGAGCCGCTCAGCGTGAAAGAAAGTGCAGCCTGCCCAGGAATGCGCCACACACACAGAGAGCTGACGCAGCAAGACGATGCAACAAAAAGAAACACAGATTCCCGTGCCGCTGACAACAACAGAAGCGGACAAATAAAGACACACAGCAAATGGACAAAGAACAGACAACTGGGGGGGGAGAGAAATAAATAAATCCTTAAAAAAAACACTGGTAAGTGGATAAACAAAATGTGGTAGATCCATTCAATGGAATATTATTCAGCCATAGAAAGGAATGAAGTTCTAATACATGCTAAAACACAGATGAACCTTGAAGATAATGTGCTGAATTAAAGGTGCCAGAAACAGAAGGACACTTATTGGATGATGCTATTTACTTGAATATCCTGAATAGGGAAATCCATAGAAAGGGAAAGTAGATTAGTGGTTGCCAGGCAATCGCCGGAGAGGGAGAAATGTGGAGTGATTCATTTAATAGGTACAGGGTTTCTTTCTGGAGTAATCAAAATGTTCTGAAATTAGATAGTGGTCATGGTTGCAAAACTTTGTGAAAATACTAAAAATCACTGAATTTTATACTTTTTTTTTTTTTAAGATTTATTTATTTTTATTTAATTCCCCACCGGTTGTCTGTTCTCTGTGTCTATTTGCTGAATCTTGTTTCTTTGTCCGCTTCTGTTGTTGTCAGCGGCACGGGAAGTGTGGGCGGCGCCATTCCTGGGCAGGCTGTACTTTCTTTCGCGCTGGGCAGCTCTTCTTACGGGCGCACTCCTTGCGCGTTGGGCTCCCCCACACGGGGGACACCCCTGCGTGGCAGCACTTCTTGTGCGCATCAACACTACGCATGGGCCAGCTCCACACAGGTCAAGGAGGCCTGGGGTTTGAACCACGGACCTCCCATGTGGTAGACGGACGCCCTAACCACTGGGCCAAGTCCGCTTCCCCGAATTTTATACTTTAAACGGGTAAATTTTATGATATGAATTATAGCTCAATTTTTTAAAATGAAAAGAAAATAAATGAAAGGGGAGAAGAAATCCAGAAAGGTTAAAATGCACACTGCATCCTTGATTTCTTCTAGTTTCAGGTGATTCCCACATGTATAGTAACAGAGAACTTAACATGAAAATCATAAATGGTGACCATAAATTTGTAAAACAATTTGTAATACAAGTTGACTACATCAAATAGATGTGAAATTCCTCATGAAAAATGGGACTTTCCAAGTCTATTCCCCTGGGGAAAGAAGCAAACCTTCATATGTATAAGTGACTCTGTGTTAGGGTAACTAATCTATATTTCTAATTCAGAGAAATGAAATTCCAGTAACAGAAATCCTCATAGAACTTCTGACTTTGCTGAGGCAAATCCTCAAACACTAGAGCAGCTTCTCCTCCATTTTCTCCTACCAGACCATCAAGTAATGGTATAACCCATACCAGAAAATGGGCACTAGATGCCAGAGTTTACACAATGCCCGTCAGCCCCCCACTGAGTGCCTGGTAGTTGGGGAACACTTTTACTCTTTACCCTATAAAAACAAGCCGAAAGGGATAAAACACGAAAAGAACATGGTATGATGGAAAACGCAAACGCTTTCAAAGTCTGAGAGAACTGAGTATGCCCCAAAACCCACCACTCTGCAGCTTAAGAATAGGGAATGTCATAACTTCTGTGGGCCTCAGTTTCTTCTTTACCTCATTACCTTACAAAGCTGCCATCCAAAGTGACACTCAAATGTCAGTATCCTTCCCAATTCGCCTGAAAGAAAACCAGTTGCTAGTACTATACTTTTTGGGGTCAAATAAGAAAATAAGAATCATGAACCCCTTACCTAAGATATACTCAAGCACATATTCTCAACATTAAATAAAATTAGAAAGCAAATAGAATGCCCGAATTAGAATCCTTGATGACGCCTTTCTATGAAACTCACAGGCATTTAATCACCAAGCCTATGTATCCTATTTCTGCTCTCTGGATTTCATCCATTCTTCTTCTCTAAAGCCTACCCAAGTCACTCTTCTCTTTTAACTGGGCTATTGCAGCTGTTCCCTAAACTTGTCTTGAAATCCTTCAAAGACTTCCCAAACTCCTTAAAATGACTGAATCATACCTACTGCTACAGCCCCATCTCCCATTCACCCTCTTAGCTCTTTCTACTTCAGCCATATGAACGTTCGGTTTCCTCAAGCCTCTGAACATATATTAATTTTGTCTGAAAGTTTGTTTTTAAGATTTATTTTATTTATTCCCATCCCCCTTGCCGCCTACACTTACTGTCTGCTCTCTGCATCCATTTGCTACGCGTTCTTCCGTGTCTGCTTGTCTTCTCTTCTCTTCTTCTTTTTAGGAAGCACCAGGAACCAATCCTGGGACCTCTAATATGGGAGAGAGGCACTCACTTGCTTAAGCCACCTCCCCTCCCTGGTCTGCTGAGTTTCTCACTGTCTCTCCTCTGCACCTCCCTTTGTTGTGTCATCTTGCTGGGCCAGCTCAGCTCTCTGCGGCGCAAGCCAGCTGGCCTTCACCAGGAGGCCCAGAGAATCAAACCCAGGGCCTCCCATATGGTAGACAGGAGTCCAATTGCTTGAACCACATCCACTTCCCTAAAAGTTTTTTCTCTGTCACTTTCTCCTTCAGCTTGAATTATTACCTGCCCTAGGAAGACTTGTCTAGTCTTTTCGAGTCCTCTAAACTCACCTTACTCCCATACCATACTTCTCAAGCTAGCTTGTACCTGTCAAGGTAGGTTGTACTTCCTTGTTGGACCACAAGTTCTATGAGGGCAGGGACTGTGTCTGTAGTTTTGGTTGCTCAATTCCCAGACATATGCCTAGCACATAATAAATATACTTAGGAAATACTGACTCAATAAATGAATGAGTACAAATTAAGCAAAAAGCTTAACTGAATGAATGGAAGATTTTGCATATAATATTTTCTTAATATAAAAATATTCTATTTTTTTATTTTAAAGAAAATTAGAGATATAAAACAAAAATATAATTCATTTATAACAACTGTGGCAGGAAAAAGACTTAAGCACACATGCAATTTCTACAATTCCTACAACCTTAACAGCTAAAACCAAATATAAAAAAAGGAACTCAACTACACTCTCAGTGGGACTGGTGCTCTTAACATCATTCTGAAACTCTGTATTTACTTACCTGGAAAAGGCCAAGAACATATGCATAATGCAAATTGCACTGAAAAGAGATAAAAATTAGTAAACAGATGAAGCTCAAGGAGTTGTCCTCCCATTTACCATATAGGAGGTCCAGGCTTTCATGCCCAAGATCTCCGTGTGAAGGCAAGCTGGTCCATGCAGCAAGCTGGCCCACACAGAGTGCCAGCCCACACGGGGATGCCGCCCCGCACAGGAAGCTGATACAGAGAGCTGGCACAGCAAGAAGACACGACAAGAGACACAGAAGAGAGACAATAAGAGACGTAGGAGATCAGGGAGCTGAGGTGGCGCAAGAAAATGATTGCCTTTCCCACTCCGGAAGGTCCCAAGATAGGTTCCCGAAGCAGCCTAATGAGAATACAAGCAGACACAGAAGAACACATAGTGAATGGACATAGAGAGCAGACAATGGGGCATGGGGGGAGAGAAATAATAAAATCTTTAAAAAAAAGAGATGAAAATCATTTTGGGAAGCGGACATGGCCCAATGGATAGGGCTTCCACCTGCCACATGGAAGGTCTGCGGTTCAAACTCCGGGCCTCCCTGACCTGTATGGAGCTGACCCATGTGCCGTGCTGATACGCACAGGGAATGCCGGCCACACGGGGGTGTCCTCCACGTAGGGGAGCCCCACGCGCAAGGAGTGCGCTCCATAAGGAGAGCCGCCCAGCGCAAAAGAAAGTGCAGACTGCCCAGGAATGGCGCCGCACACATGGAGAGGCTGATGCAAGATGACTCAACAAAAAGGAACACAGATTCCCGGTGCTGCTGATAGGGATGGGGGCGGTCACAGAAGAGCACACAGTGAATGGACACAGAGAGCAGACAACTGGGAGGGGGGATAAATAAATAAATAAATACATACACACATACTTTTTAAAAAATCGTTTTACTTTACTCTGCCCTCCCTCCAAAGAAAGTTAGACACACTCAATGGAAATGGTACTTAATCCAAATAGACTACTGAGTAAAGGTTATTGGGAAATACTTCAAATTTCCTAATTATTCAGGACCGCAAAGACTGTGAGAAAGGAATATTCCAAGTACAAACTAATGGACAGAAGGTGCAAATGAAATAAAAACCCTGACACATGATGACTATCTATGGAAGTCTAAATTAAAGACTAAATATTATTTATTCTGAGATCATTAGCCAAGCTCCAGTCTCAGAAATACATTCAAAACATTTAGCATAGTTTCTAGGTCCCAAGTATAAATGATAGTGGTTTGTTACTAAAAATAAATAAAATTATTTCCTTGGCCTAGTTTAGGAGACATAAATCTACACCACACTTGTGACTTTTTGTATTTTGTGTTTTTTTTATACCAATAATTTGTATTCTTATCATGTGTTTGTTACCTATGCTAATGAAAATACCTAAGTTAAATGGACTCAGATTTTTATCATCATTTTGGGTATGGGCCACCCTTTTAATTCTATTTGTATTTTAACTCAGCAACTTTTATCCAATGATCAAAGCTTCATTAGCTTATAAACAAAAAACTGTTTCTCAGGTAAACTGAATTACCCCACACCAGGATCTTAAGCAAATATATAACTACAAAATAGGCAGAGATTATAAATTAGGGCAGACAAATCTATATCTAGCTCCACACCAGTAAAGAGCATTCTATCAATATAGTGAAATGCTAATCTCCTAATTAACAACCTAATTAGGTAATTATGGCTTTGCAGAGGGATGCCGAAATGAAATATGACAACATGGTCACCTCTTTATATGGCACCTGTGGGCCTTTTCAGCTGTCATTGCAAAGAGTGCAATATCAATTTGAACAGATGACAAAGTGCTGTCATTTTTCATTCTCATAATATACAGAATGCTTTGGACAGAAGCAGTTTACAAAAGAAACATCTTGCCTCATACTTCCCTAATTCAAACAAGCTCAAATACTTCATTAAGTTTTTTGCATGTTTTTTATTTTGTATATGGGAGAATTACCATGCAAATTAAAAAAAAATCTGAACTGGCCATCACACTCAATTGTGTAAACTGAAACTACTGCAATTTCAATTATGAAGTAAATAATTAGGAAATAGCAAAAGGCAACAATTCATCATGGCCATTCAATATTCGTACTTTTACTGAATACTGTTACTAAAAATATTTTTAATCCAAATATATTTTGACCTTTCATTTTTTTTCTTATAAAATATTTTTCTTATAAAATAAAGTGAGGTAGAAATGCACACATACATATAAAAACATTCAACCCACAAACAAGCCCTATATATCAAGGGCCAGCCTCACCAAGATAGAATGTACTCCTCTGAAAATAAGGACCGAGTGCCAAAGCCCTAGTCACTCTCCCCTCAAAGGTCACTAAAGAGGTGATACTGGCAATGGAACATGAATGAGACTTCTTCCATGATATTGCCTTAAACAGGACTTTTTGGAGGGAGAAGATGGAAGATCTGCAAACCTCACCATCAATTATGTCAAGATACATAAAAACATTTTCAGTGCAAAACAACTGACAGGAAAACTAATTTGAACATATAATACATTAACTTCAGAATCATCTACGTTAGTGAAAATTCATCTAAATAATGTTCACTGGCTCTACTCATATTTGTTAATAACAAGTTAAGCTAAACTCATTTACTTACCAGAGAATAAAATCATTTGTCTATCACAGAATACTTGGAAAATAGAATATAAAGACCCATAACTCAACACCTACTTATCTTTTTTCTTTGCAATATATTTGACTAATTGGAACCATATTTTATGTAGTTATATATCCTTTTTCACTTAATATTATGAGCATATTAATATGTCACTAAAATTCTTTTAAACAGTTATATAATATTTCCATTCTATGGCTTTTCCATAAATTCTCTAACTTCTTTGTTGAATATAAAGGTTGTTTCTAATTTTTGCTTTGATAATGTTGCAGTGGACATCTTTAAACATAAATATTTTTCTCCATCTCTGATTCTTTCTTTAATAAAGTTTCCTAGAAGTAGAATTAGAAATTCAAGAAGCATGATTTTAGTCTTGTGACAAATATTGTTAAAGTGCTTTCCAGAAAAGTTACATCAATTTACATTCCTACCAGCAATATATGAGAATGACCATCTCACCAAACTTTGCCAGTGTCTTAGTTTGCCACAGGGCTGCCAATGCAAAGTACCAGAAATAGGTTGGCTTTATAAAGGGGATTTATTCAGGGTAAAAGTTTACAGTTCCAAGGTCATGAAATGTCCAAATCAAGGCATTAGCAGAGATGCTTTCTCAGAGGTTCTGCTGTGACAAACCAAGATGGCCACCCATCTCTGCCTTTCCCTCCAGAATCTACCATTTCCTGAAGCTCAGCTGCTGGGCACCAGGCATAGAGCTTGTCTCTTTCTGGGTCTCCTCTCTCACTCTCCTGAGGCTTCTCTGCCTTAATGCAGCTGTAGATAACAAAGTCCTCTCTCATATGGCAGGATCCAAAATGGCAGCTTCCTTTATCTGTGCTGTGTGTGTGTCTCTCCCTCTCTCTCCATTTATATCAGACCCAGCAAGAAGGCACAGACGGGGAAGCGGACTTGGCCCAATGGATAGGGCATCAGCCTACCACATGGAAGGTCCGCAGTTCAAACCCTGGGCCTCCTTGACCTGTGTGGAGCTGGCCCATGCGCAGTGCTGATGTGTGCAAGGAGTGCCGTGCCACACAGGGGTGTCACCTGTGTAGGGGAGCCCCACGCACAAGGAGTGCGCCCCATAAGGAGAACCGCCCAGTGCGAAAGAAAGTGCAGCCTGCCCAAGAATGGCGACACACACACACGGAGAGTTGGCACAACAAGATGACGCATCAAAAAGAAACACAGATTCCTGGTGCTACTGCTAAGAATAGAAGTGGCACAGAAGAACACACAGTGAATGGATACAGAGAGCAGACAACTGGGGGGGTGGATAAATAAATAAATCTTAAAAAAAAAAAAAAAAAACTGGCTCAGGCCTCACTGACGCAGTCCAGTCAAAAGGCCACATACACACAGGAATGGACTGGTTCAAAAACATAATCCTTCTCTTTGGGATTCATAAAAGAACTTCAATTTTTTTATATCACACTAGTTACGAGTATTATTTGGGTTTTATTAAATCTTTAAACATTGCCTCATGTGGCTTGCCATATTATAAGGTTATACCTGAAACTAAACACTCTCACAATATAATCACTAAACATTTTCTGCAAGCATTCTATTTAAATTAATAAGTTTAAGTTTCATAGTTGATGATGATCCTAAGACAGGTCAATTCCAATATCCAAATCTAGAGAAGCATGGAACAGTGGCAAAATCACTGAATTTAGCGTTAAAAAACAAAGGTTCAAGTCTTAGCTTTGCCATTATCAGTAGCTCTATACCTTAAACTATTTTATGTTTAAAAGTTTCACTTTCATCTTTTGTATAATAGAGATAGGGACAACATAATATTACGTGTTCCAACAACTTCAGAGGGGAGCCATGAAGCTCAAAAAAGTAATATATACAATTGAAAGTGTTGACTGTTACCCAGCAGATCAATTTATTTAATAGCCTAAAAAAATCATTCTGAAATCCTTTTCTAAACAGTGCATAGTAGGTAGATACACTAAGTAATAAGAACTAAAAATTACTAAGACTTATTTCATGATCCAGACATGAAAAAGAATCTCACTTCTTCACATCCACTGCATGGAACCAATGCTTGTCACACTACATACACACGAACATCCTGAACATCCTGTGTGGCTGAATGCTGTTACCTGCATCTCTCCAGAAGCACCAAGGTATTAAGTAGTTACATAAATTGTTTCATTTAATCATCCTAAATTCTATATAAGATTGGCATTATTGACCCCAATGTTCAGAACACATAGCTAATAACTTACAGAGCTAGTACTCAAACCCAAGTGGGTCTAACACACGGGGTTCTTAACCTTTTTTGTTCCACGGACCCCTTACTAAGTCCACGCAATACTAATAAATATATCACACCTGCACCAACATGTCCCTACAAGAATGTTTTTTTGAATTTTCAATTCAAGTTCAAGGACCCCCTGAAATCTTTCCATGGACCCCTGGTGAAGAACCCCTCATACTGCTTAAAAATTCACGTCTGCACATCAGCAACTGACATTTAGATGAAAGATGTTTTTTAAAAAGAGAATCACTCCTTCAAACAACTTTCTACCAATTCTTTACTGAAACGGTATTATTTATAATATAGTACCTTTTTTCTTAAGATTTATTTTTCCCCTCCCTCATCCCTGTCCCCACCCCTGCCCCCACCCCTGCCCCCACCCTGTTTTTTTGCTGTCTGTGTCATTCCTGTGTGATCTTCTGTATCTATTTCTCATTTTTGTCTTCTCTTCTTATCTTTCTCCTCTAGGATTCAGAGGGATTTGATTCCGGGGACCTATGATATAGAGAGAAGTTCCTTGTCAATTGCATCACCTCAGTTCCTGATCTCCACTGAGCTTTGCTTTGATTCTCCCCTTCCTCTCTTCTGTTGCATCATCACATTGCTGCATGACTCACTTGAGCGGGCACTGGTTCACCATGTGGGCACTGGCTCACCACATAGGCACTCGTGCTGGTACTTGACTCACCAAGTGGGCACTGGCTCACCACGGAGGCACACTATCCCTTCCTCTTTTTCACCCAGAGGTCCCAGGGATCGAACCTGGATCCTCCCATATGGTATGCGGAGGCCTTATCACTTGAGCCACATCCACTTCCCTGTAATACAGTATCTTAACTTAAAATGAGTCCACAAGGAACTGAAAAATGATATTTTTTTTAAGTTCTACATATTCAGTCCATTTTGTCTGCATCAATAAAAGCATATTCATAAAAGTATACTCAAGTATAGGAATCTAAGACTATATATATTTAGGAGTAAATGTGACATAATAGACCATTTATTTTACAAGTGATTACTGTAACTTAATTCCAATGGTTATTCTCATACCTTCTAGCTGTTTCTAATTTCAGTTTTGTTTTTTAAGTGGTTTCTCCCATTTTTCTCACTTTCACTTACTTAAAACTGTTTTATTCTTTGGGTGCAAATTTTGTATTTTCTATATTAAATCTATTTCCCCAATATATCTAAATTGCTGCCAACTAGAGTTAATAAATTGTGAATGACTGCTCAGGATTTACTGTCTTCATTTTTATACTCCATATTATTTTCTTTTATAACAGAGTAAGAAATTTTCTATAGCAGTTTGATATGGTTATGAATTCCATAAATAGATACTGGATTATGTTTCTAATCTGATCTGTACCTAGGCATGATTAAGTTATGATTAGGGATTTGACTGGGCCATATCATTAGGGCGTTGAGTCCCCACCCCTTGTTGGATGGGGACTCACAGATAAAAGGCATGGCAATTGACAGAGTTGAGGGGTTTTGATGTTGGAGTTTGATGCTGAAGTCTTAAGCTGGAGGCCCAGGAAGTAAGCTCACAGAGAAAACAGAAGCAAGCCCGAGGAAGAGAAGAACCCTGAGCCCAGGAAGAAGCAAGCCCTGGGAAGAGAGAAACCCTGAACCCAAAAAAGCAAGACCCTGGAAAAGAGGAACCCAGGAAGCCTGAACCCTCACAGATATCGGCAGCCATCTTGCTTCAACTCATGAAAACAGACTTTGGTGAGGGAAGTAACTTATACTTAAGGCATGGTATCTGTAAGCTTGTACCCCAAATAAACATCCTTTATAAAAGCCAACCAGGGAAGCGGTTGTGGCTCAACTGATAGAGCATCCGCCTATGATATGGAAGATCCAGGGTTCGCTACCCAGGGCTCCTCACCCATGTGGTGAGCTGGCCCACGCACAGTGCTGACACGCACAAGGAGTGCTGTGCCATGCAGGGGTGTCCCCTGCATACGGGTGCCCCATGCACAAGGAGTATGTCCCGCAAGGAGAGCTGCCCCGCGCAAAAAAAGCACAGCCTGCCCAGTAGTGGTGCCGCATACAGGGAAAGCTGACACAGCAAGATGACGTAACAAAAAGTGACACAGTTTCCCAGTTCCACATGACAAGAATGCAAGTGGACACAGAAGAACATACAGCGAATGGACACTGAAAGCAGACCACAGGGGGCAAGGGGAGAGAAATAAATAAAATAAGTCTTTAAAAAAACAACCAACCAACCAATTTCTGGTATTTTGCATCAGCACCCCTTGGCTAACTAATACAGTATCTAAAAGACCAATATTTCTTCAATTTTCACCTTGTGGAAGCTGGGTTTTAAAATAAAAACAAATTAAACTTTTTGGGCTGGGAACGACCGTATTTTTCCCACTATGCTGGTGTCTCCATGCCCCCTTTCAATCTTGTTTATATAGAATAACAAAGCACCGTATGCATTCAGGGAGCACCTGGCCTGTCAAGGTCCTTTCCCAGAAGAAGTAACAGAGAACAGACGGAAGAACTGAGCAGTGGCTCCTTACCTACCATCAAGAGAGGAGCTGTAGTGTTTTAGATGTCAGCCATTCTTCACAGGGTTCTACCAGTAATCAGTTATAAGACTTCAAGCACATCAATTAGAATCAGAAAGCCTGGGATTGTGAAAGGACCTCAGCAAGGGGTGAATCAGAATTCTCATTACTATCCAGACAGAGAAAAAGATCCAAGGACTTTTAAGTGACTTGACCAAAACCAAAAGGCTGTTAGTAGCATAGCTGTATTCAGAATTCAAGTACCTCTGAGTCTAGTGCACTTTCTATTATACTGTAAGTCACTGAGTTCTAGCTTTTTCACTAAGAGGTTATGATTATCCCCTTACTCACTTTATGGTATTGTAAAGGACCGAAAGAAATAAGATGAGATCTGGTACTGTTTAAAGCACTAAAAGAGGGAAGCGGATGTGGTTCAAGCAACTGAGCTCCCACCTACCACTCAGGAGGCCCCTGGTTTGTTCCCAGTGCCTCCTAAAGAAGACAGTGAGCAGGCGCGATGGGAAGGCATTGAAAGCGGACACAACAAGAGACACAAGAAGAAAAAAAGAAAACATAATGAGAGACCCAATAAAGCAGGGAGCAGAGGTTGCCGGTGCCTCCTAAAGAAGCTGAGAAGGACAGTGAACTGATGCAACGGGTGGGGTGGCAAGCTGATGCAACAACATGATGCAACAACATGACGCAATAAGAGACTCAAGAAGAAAAACACTATGAGAGACCCAATAAAGCAGGGAGCAGAGGTGGCTCAAGTGTTAGGCACCTCCGTCCCACATTGGAGGTCCTGGCTTCCGTTCACGGAGCCTCCTAAAAATATGACGAACACAAAAAGACACAGCAAGTGCAAACAAGGGGGTGGGGAAAGATAAATAAGTAAAATAAATCTTTAAAAATGCTAATAATAATAAAGTGCTAATAGAACCAAACAAAATTATTATAAGGTTACTTCCTCATCCAAACCCTACCCCTCCTGAAATTTAGCCTTATATAATAAAAGCATTCATCCTGCCACCCCCAAAAGATACAATTACAAATACCCCTCACTCAATTTACCAGTGACTTCTGGTAACATGGGTTGTGCCTCCTGCTTTAAACAGTAACAAAATTTCAACACTCAGGTAGATCACAGTTTACAATCAGGCAACCTATGATTTTACATAGCCCACAAATGTGTTTTGCCTTTCACAAAAATTTTTAAAATGGGAAAGTTTTATGCTAAATAAATTAGTAACTAGATTTCTAACATCTCTTGAAAAAAATCAGATGCTCAAGGGACATTGGTCCCACTTCCTCACATGGCAATAATCAGTTGAGTAGCGATTGCTTTCCTATGCCATCATATGCTCTTTGGTTCACCACAGTCCATCCCTCTCTACTCATTATGTTATACCCTGGGCATCTGAATTTGAGACCCCTGAGGTAGATGCTCAAAAAAGAACTGAGTTAGTAAATATTTATTTATTCATTTTTCACCAATACTTCTGGCTCTATCACTCACTAGCTATGTGACTCTTGAGCAACTTAACCACTAAATCCTAGGCTACTCATGTTAAACAGGGTTAGTACCATGTATCTCTCAAGATTATAAAGATTAAATAAGGTATACAAAAGTATTTAATAGTGAATGAAATATAAGTGCCCAATCATTTTTAACACAAGCTAAACCATGTTAACGTTTGAGTCATAACTTCTCAAAAACTTCAACTCAAGCCAAAAACAAGATCAGAGCACCTCCCACGGTAGTGGGGCAGGAGAGGGGATTTAATAGGAAAGAAATCCTCACAAAAATAATTTGGTATCTACAGCCATGTCCTTAACAATATGGCCTATACAACAGAATAACAGAATTCCAGCAGATTTTCTCAGACCACAATAATAAATCCATTGAACTCTAGGTTTAAAGTCCTTACTTATGAGTCAACAAGCAAAACTAATTCCCCCACTCTCCAAAAAAGAAACATATTTAAAAAGTGATAGATTAGGCAATGAGCTCCTTGAGTACAGAGGCCACATCTATTTGACTTGTCCCTACTGCCTAGCACAGTGCCAGGCACATGAAGTCAACGCTTCTCTCTGGAGCTTCTCCAGACAGTGCCCATCCACATCATAAATAACTAGCAATATGATATAGTATGAAAGTGGGGATTCTAAAGTTTAGCAGATAATCCCCCATCTCATAGCTCCACAAGCTATATAACCTCGAGGAAGTAATTTAAGTACTCTGTGTATTAGTTTCCTAAATCTGTAAAATCAGGACACTAATAAAACCTTCCCCTACAGGAATAAGTGAGATAATCCATTTAATACAATATTGACACATAGTGTTTATTAGTTCCCTTCTTTGTACGCCATGATACCTCATGGGGATTTCTTAATACCTGGCGTATTCTACTAAAGTTCACCTCTTTCCCACTGGAATGTCAGAAACCTCAAGGTAAAGACTGGGTTTCTTTGTATTTCCAGGGTCTAGGACTTTGCCTGGTACTGCAAAATCAATCATAGTTCCTCAAATATTTATTAACTGGAAAAGTTGTGAGCAGAAATTGGAATCTACTTCTCTTGCCTGGTACTCAACGCCATCATGACTCTGACTCCCTACTATCCCTACAATTTTACATCCTAGCATCCCCTCTTCCCCAATGAAAGAAGCAATAGCTTTACTTAGGGTGATCTATTCAACACTCTAAAACCATGCCACAAGCATTACCCCTTTGCATCTTATAGGTATCATTTGAGGGACCTTACCATGTAACAAGCTCTTTATCTATCGTAACATTAAACACAACATCCCAAGAAGTCAGTATTTTCAGCCCATCCCAACCGCTCCATAGTTGAAGAAAATGATGCTTGGAGTTATTTGTCAAAGGTCACATATCTAGTAAGAGAAGGAACTAGGAAATGAATCCAGAGTACATACTTATATTCTACAGAATGTCTTCCCCGCCCATATTCAAAGTTTAGCTGGTCTACCTACAATATTCTAGCCTTGGAAGACTACCATCCTCTCTATACATTTAAAGGATTTTCAGCTCCATTCTTATTTTCTCTCCTGCAGAGTTATTTCTATGTGTACTTGTATAAAGAAAGCTATGGGGAAGTGGATTTGGCTCAATTGACAGAGCATCCGCCTACCATAAGGGAGGTCCAGGGTTCAAACCCAGGCCCTCCTGACCCGTGTGGTGAGCTGGCGCATGCACAGTGCTGATGCGCACAAGGAGTGCCATGTCACGCAGGGGTGTCCCCCATGTAGCGAAGCCCCACACGCAAGGAGTGCACCCTGCAAGGAGAGCCACCCTGGGTAACTAAAGCGCAGCCTGCCCAGGAGTGGCACTGTACACACAGAGAGTTGATGCAGCAAGATGACACAACAAAAAGAGACACAGTTTCCCAGTGCTGCTGACAAGAATGCAAGCAGACATAGAGAGCAGACAATAGGGGGTGGGGGAAGGAGAGAGAAATAAATAAAAAATTTAAAAATATTTAAAAAAAAAAAAAAGCTATGGTGTGAGAAAGGCACATAATGGGATAAAAAGCAGAGACAGAAGCATCAGATAGTCCTGGATTTGAATCCTGGCTGTCTCCTACCAGCTGTGAATTTATCCTGAGTTTTCCTAATCTGTAAAATGAGGTTAAATGACTGAACAAGAAAAATCTACATATAATACCCAGAACATAGTGAATACTCACTAAAACTTGGTTTCCCTACACTATGAAGCATTCCCTGGCCATATCCTAACCCTCAAGAGTTGATGAATCCTTCCTTTCTGTGCCACCACAAATATAACTCTTACACAATTCACACAATGTACTTATCACTCTGTGTTGTAAGTATTAATTTCCTTATCTTTTCACTAAATTGTATTCCCTAAGGGCAAGGACTGATTTATCTCTATATTCCCAGTGCCTAGTATGGTGCTGGGTATTTATCTGTATTCAGTAAATGTCTGCTAAATAAAATAATTGTAGCTATAATAATAAGTGCTTTTACAGTAGCTATAATAATAAGTGCTTTTACAGAAGCATTTCCAGAGAGTAGTCCTAGAGTGGCTGAAGGACACCAGCTTCATCTAGGCCTCGGGTAGCATCTCAATAGACAGAACCTTCTAGACAGGGAAAATATACCCAAAAAAACAATGGTCATGAGTTGAGATCCAACTTACCTAGAGTAATGGATCAGGGTAAGGTAATTAAAGGGGGGGTATTTTCAAGAGTAGCTGGAGAGGTAACCAGTAGCCAGATAAGGAGGTGTGGAGGAATGAGAGTGTAGTCTGCATACATGGTAGTTGAAGGTAGGCATGAGCACATAGTTGAAGGGGAAGCAAGCTTGCAGGTGTGTAAACTGAAAAATATGAAAACCATTATCAGTGTTTCAACAAGAACTCAAACATTTACTGAGCACCTTGTGTGAGTTTATACAATATGAGAAATAAAACATAATGCCTGATTTCTTGCTCCAGTGGGTTTTAACATTAGGGATCCACCCCTTCTGTTGTCAAAAATGGAATGAGACTGCTGACTTAAAAAAACAAACAAAAAAAGACAACGAATGTGTGTAGACACCTGTCTCCCTGTTTTAACACCTGGGGAAATCTGAGACCTTGCTGATTTTGGTGGATAACTTTAGCAGTGCCATTAAAGGATTTCAAATACTACTTGCATTCATTCAGAACGAAGTTTCAGCCAATTTCTCAGTCAACTTTTGGGTCTCCAGTTAAAGTAATACCCGGGTTTAAGTAACAATTATTCTGTCTGTTTCAGCCTTGCCTTTTCCATAAACAGAAAAACTGAAATCAAAGTTCCAAGATCACCCTAGCTAGGAAAAAACGGTTTGTGGAGACTGTTTAACCTTTGGGATGATGGGGAGAAAAGGCGCTAGGAACCAGAGACCATAGGGAATGCCTTAAAAACTTGATTTTCACGTTATGAGGATGGGACATCCAAATGCTTCGTAGTGTAGGGTCAGAAACTGCCCGGGCCAACCGCACTTCCCTACCAGACCTACTGGTTTCTCCTCTCCCAAATAACACAATCAGCTGTTACGCTCAAGGCAGCCCCCGGTTTTGGTAAGGACTAGGAAAACGGATGATCCCGGGTACTGAAGCAAGGGACTAACCCGAGGCCAACTGGACAGCGCCGGCGCGGGGGAGTGAGAGAGGGGCGAACGAGTGAGCCAGCGGCTAGGGCAACCTTTACCTGAAGCTGCTCCCACACAGCGGGCCAGGCCGGCCCCAGGACACGTTTCAGAGGAAAGAGCCCGGCTCCCCCCGCGCCTCCTGGTCCCTGCCCGAACTCCGCACTCTTGAGATCCTTGGGGGACCGACGCTCCTCCCAGCCTGCTCAGCTACCGCTTCCCGGGCCCGCCCTCATGCCCCTGCTGCCTGCCGCAGCTGGCGGGCAGAGAAGCAGCACTGGCGCCCAGAGTCGCGCCACAACCCGGAACCGCACCCCAGCGCACCGGAAGTCCCCGACCGGGAAGGAGCCTCTGGCTGGGAACCGAGTGCGCAAGCCCTAGAGCCGAAAGCAAGGACCAGCGCCCACCCGGTAGGGCGGGGCTGAACGGGAGGCCGTGCGCATGTGCGCCACTATTCCGGACCCGGGAAAGGCCTGGATTGCAGATGCTGGCACCTCGGGCCAAAATCAGCTTGTAGCATCCTCGCATCCTCCTTGGAATCCCTCCTCACCTCCACGGAGAGAAGCCCTGAGGTCATCCTAGAAATGACGTAATGAGGCCCCTTCGTCTCTGGGTTCAAATGCCAACTCCAACTTATTCTGTGCCCTCCCATCTTTGAACCTCGATTTTCCCATCCATTGCGATAATTACAATTCAGAAAACTGCTGTGATATATCGGATGGGATCATGCCTGAAATACACTCAGCACAGTGTCTGACAATTACTAGCAGCTCAGTGAAAATAATAGTTATTCTTTTTTTCTCTCTCTCCCCTTCCCCTGCCCCCCCCCCTCAGTTGTCTGCTCTCTGTGTCTATTCTCTGTGACTGCTTCAATCCTTATCAGCGGCACCGGGAATCTGTGTTTCTTTCTGTTGCGTCATCTTGTGTCAGCTCTCCGTGTGTGCGGCAGCATTCCTGGGCAGGCTGCACTTTCTTTCGCGCTGGGCGGCTCTGCTTATGGGGCGCACTTCTTGCCCATGGGGCTCCCCTACGTGCGGGACACCCCTGCGTGGCACGGCACTCCTTGCGCGCATCAGCACTGCGCGTGGGCCAGCTCCACACGGGTCAAGGAGGCCCAGGGTTTGAACCGCGGACCTCCCATGTGGTAGGCAGACACACTATTCATTGGGCCAAGTCCACTTCCCAGTTATTATTCTTATTGTCTATAAATTGGGGATAATTATTTTCCTCAAGAACTGTCGGGAGTTTTCTGGTGAAATGTAATGAGTGACTCAGAGCAGGAGTTCGGTACTTGCAGTCTCTCCCTCAGTCAGTGGGACAAGCAATGGTGATGGGAAAAGAAGAACTCAAGCAATGCAATGATAGTGTTAGTTTAGTTAGTTAGTTAGTCAGGCCAGGGAAGTCTCTCCCAAAATATACCTTCACATCCAGGTGAGGCTGGAGAGCGCTTCCGCACACACACCATCACCACAGTTCCACGGAGGACCTATTGGAGGCACTCTGCCAAAGCAGCACGTGTGAACAAGGCTGATAATAGGTTTTATAAAATCACCAGGTTTTCCACTTTACCAGATTACCTGCTCCAACGTCTTCCACCACCGTGGACATGCTGTCACCTCCTAAATATTAAATCTTCACTTTTCACCTCTCTACTAAGTCTAAAGTTCAGCTGCCTCATTGTCGGTCAGACTCGGAAAACTCAACTTGTCTAAAATTGAAATCAACTGGACCCACTGTGCATTTTAGGTTACAAGGATGGAATGCCCACTGTGCCACTTACAAGTTTTGTAACTTCATGTCTCCAAGCTGTCTCTCTAAATTTCCTTATCTGTAAAACAGGAATGACAAAGGCCCTCACTAAACTCATTGTGTTGTGAGAATTAAATGTAGAGCAGGTTCTGGCACATGGCTAATACTAAGTGCTTACCACTAGTACTACTTCTGTCATTCAACAGATATTTTTTTTCCATTATTATTTTTATAGGCAGTACCAGGACTGAACCTGGGTCGTGCATATGGGAAACAGGTGCTCTACCACTGAGCTATACCCACTCCCCTCAACAGATAATTATTGAGTGCCTGTCATGTACTAAGCCTGTCCCAGGCACTGGGGATTCAGCAATGAAAAAGCCAGACAGGGACCCTGCCCTTGTGAAGATTATAGTCAAATTTGTTTATGGGTTTGAAATCCCTGAGGCAAATTGGAGTGAAAGGAAATATGGCAAGATTTCAAGGACAATGTTGAGGGCCTAGAGGAACTTTGAGTTTATGGTACTGCTAATATGACAGTTTATGTGATTTATTTATAGTTAGTTTGAGCAGTCAAGATACAGGTATATAGAGCAAGCAATTGGATTAATTGAAGGAAACAGTTTAGCTAGACAGGTGTGATGGGGTTGAAGTATTTAAGATTTCACCTCTTAAGAGTCCTTAAAACAAAAGACCACAATGTATGCTGGGTAAGGAAGTAAGAGAATTCTAGAAAGGCTGATGTCACTGAATGAAAGGTACTGAACAGGTGTGATGGGAGTACTGATGGAACAAAGAAAAAAGATGGATGTTATCATCAGAGATGAATGTCTTTACTAATAACTTCAGATGAAAAGCTGTGTGAGGGTGAGATCTGGCTGAAGTGGAGGAAAAAGTTCTTGGAAGATGAGATGGTCAGAGAACTGAGATGCAACGAGGCCCTTCCTAAAAGCCCTTAAGATAAGGGCCAGATACAGGGGTGTAAAGGAAACCCAGAGACTGACCAAGCCATTCTGTAACTGAGAAACAGCATTGGGGAATATATAGATGAGAAGGAGAGATATCAGCCCCGTGGATAGTGTGAGCCTCCATGGAGCAGAATTGTATCAGAAGGTGGAACTGACATTAAAAAGTGAAGCAGGGAAGTGGATGTGGCTCAAATGATAGAGCATCCGCCTACCATATGGAAGGTCCAGAGTTCGAACCCAGGGCTTCTTGGCCCATGTGGTGAGCTGGCCCACATGCAGTGCTGCTGCGTGCAAGGAGTGCTGTGCCACACAGGGGTGTCCCCCATGTAAGGGAGCCCCACGTGCAAGGAGTGCACCCTGCCAGGAGAGCCACCCTGTGCAATAAAAACACAGCTCACCCAGGAGTGACAGCACAGACAGAACTGATGCAGCAAGATGATGCAACAAAAAGAGACACAGATTCCTGGTGCCACCGAGAATGCAAGCGGACACAGAAGAACAAACAGTGAATGGACATGGACACAGAGAGCAGACAACGGGGGGGTGGGGGGGGCGTGGGGGAAGAGAAGAGAAATAAAAATCTTAAAAAAAACAGCGAAGCAGGGGGAAGCAGATGTGACTCAAGTGATTGAGCTCCTGCCTACCACATGGGAGGTCCATGGTTCAGTTCCCCCTACCTCCTAAAGAAGACAGCAAGCTGGCACGAAGGCAGGTGCAGCAAGCTGATACAACAACAAGCTGACGCAAGAAGATGAACATAGTAAGAGACCTAACAAAGCAGAGAGCAGAGGTTCCTGGTGCCTCCTAAAGAAAATGAGCAAGACAGCAAGCTGACACTACAGGCAGGTAGGCATGGCAAGCTGATGGAAAAAGATGGTGCAACAAGAGACACAGGAAGAAAAGCATAATGAGAAACACAGCAAAGGAGAACAGAGGTGGCTCAAGTGATTAGATGCCTCACTCCCACATTGGAGGTCCTGGGTTCGGTTTCCGGTGCCTCCTAAAGAAATAAGTCAAACAGACACATCAAGTGTAAACAACAAGGAGGTGGGGAGAGATAGATAGATAGATAGATAGATAGATAGATAGATAGATAGATAGATAGATAGATAGATAGATAGATAGATAGATAGATAGACAGACTCTTTAAAAGAATTTTTATAATTTAAAAAAGCAGAGTACATACTTACCTATCTCCTAACGCAGGGGTGTGTGGAAGTAGGACCATGAGAGACAGCACACAAAGGAATATATTTCAGTTTTCTCATCTAGGTTGTTGGGAGGATTCAATGAGGTAATGTATGGGAGAACACTTAGAATAGTATCTAAATGCCAGCTCTTCTTTCCTGGCACGAAGTGGGCAGCAGCGATCAGGTTCCCTTCATGCATTTGCTTTCCTCCTGTCCTGCTCAAGCCTCCATTGCCCTTCCCCTCTCCACTCAGTAAAATCCTATTCATTCTTGAAGACCCAGTTCACATACCACTTCTTGAATGCTCCTAACCAGGATACATGAAAAGTGTCCTTTTTGTGTTCATCATTTCTCACAATTTCTGTTGTTCTTTTGATACACATCTGTCTCCCTGACATGTTATGAGGCAATGGACATTTCCTTTCTTTTTCTAAACTAAAAGTTTAAAACCCCACAAACACTTAGTAAAATGTGTGCTAAATGAAAATGTGCTCAAAACATGCACAAGAAATGAAGCAACTGGAAGTCTTATTTTGTATAAGCAGAATTTGCACACGGAAAATATACCACTTCACCAAACATATGACAAGCTGAAGATATAAACATAATAGGATGAAAGTAATTCCCTTTCAAGCCCTACTAAAGTTGTGAGAAAATAGAGGCACTTTCTAGGTTCTCTGCAAATGTCTGTTCTTAATAGTTTATGTGGGGAAGCAGATTTGGCTCAACTGATAGAGCATCCGCCTACCACATGAGAGGTCAAGGGTTCAAACCCAGGACCTCCTGACCCGTGTGGTGAGCTGGCCCACGCGCAGTGCTGATGCACACAAGGAGTGCTGTGCCACGCTGGGGTGTCTCCTTCATAGGGGAGCCCCATGCGCAAGGATTGTGTCCCATAAGGAGAGCCGCTCTGTATGAAAAATGCACAGCCTGGATGATGCAACAAAAAGAGACACAGATTCCCGGCACCACTGACAAGAATACAAGCGAACACAGAAGAACACACAGCAAATGGACACAGAGAGCAGACAATGGGGGCGAGGGGAGAGAAATAAAAATAAAAGATTAAAAGATGAAGTGGACAAATGCTTAGAAAGATACAGAGTACAAAAAAAAAGGTTTATGTGTGTGAATGTTTCTCTGCTATTTCCCAATTTTGAATTCCTCTCCGTTTGAAGTATGTTTTTCCTCCCATAGGGAAAGCATAAGCATTTATACTCCTATGATGAAAATCAATTCCACGAACACAATAAATTAGGTGTCAAAAATCCATTCAAATAAACTTAAACAAGCCCCCAAAAGTGTACAATTTCAGAGCAATATAGTTTTTAAAATTTAAATAACATTTCAATGTGGAGAATATTTTTAAAGCAAATGTATTGCTTATAATATGGTGACTCTCATGGGGGAATTGAAAGTGCAAAATTAACCAACCAGAAAATCTTAAATAACACTTAGAAGATACTGTTGAAGTACAGCTCAGTCCTGGGGGCTAGGCAGAGATTCACCGAGCCTTATTCTATTGAGTTTTCATGCTGAATATTATTTCTGGTGAGTACACCTTTTTAGGTCCTTAGGGTAAAAATGAAACATCCAGCTGGTATTATTTAGCATCTCTCTGGCTACATTTATATATTATAAATATAGTCCTTTCCCAAAATCCAGGCCCTGTAACCATTTTCTAACAGTATCTTTTCTTGCTTTAAATGTTAGCTAGTACTGTGAATGCCAACTCCTAAATTAATTGATGTTAACAGTACTTAGAATATAAAAAACAGACTCGTATGTTTTGTCGAATGCAACTTCCAAGAATGCATAATTAACAGTGTCGCCATTAATATACAGTATGTTCAACAGTGAGACACCGCTATCATAAATAAAGGTAGACATGGATAAATTTATAATTAAAAATGCATTAGAAATTACAAGCATAATTTATTTACTAATGTGCGCTGGAATAAATTTTATGTGTAATATTTTAAAACAGGGCATTAATAAATAATAATGCACATAAAATGTTTTTGCAGCTAAAAATATTTCAATAAATATTAGTAAGTTAAATGTGCTGCAGACTTAAAATTGCTATGAAGTAAAGTTTACAGAATACAATTGCAATGTAGAGGCAAGTTTCTTGGGTATACTCAAAATAACGAAAAAAAGTATCTGTTTTTTTTTAAAGTTGACAGATAGGGTATTCAAAGGAGTGCCTGCAAATATTTTAAGAATAAATAGGACATCCAAATAGTGAATAATTGATCATTACCCGAGACAACCAAGATCCTTCTGATTGAGTACATTTAAAGATTAGGAAAAAAAAAAAAAAGGTTAGTAGATTCAAAGTTTGTCCTTCTGTTTTGACTCACTAATTTGGAGCAATTTCTCCCACCTCAGAACCCCTATAGGTCTTTTCTGTACTTTTCTCATAATTGACCTTGCACAGTTCTGAGGATTACCTTGCGTTGTGGTTTTACTCTACCACAGGCAAATAATTCCTTGGTGCCAGACACTGATCTAAGTGCTCACTATTTTACTCAGTCTGTTCTCTTAACCACTTCTTTTTTTTTAATCTCTCCCCTTCCCCGCCCCCCCCCCCCCCAGCTGTCTGCTCTCTGTGTCCATTCGCTGTGTGTTCTTCTGTGTCTGCTTGTATTCTTGTCAGTGGCTCCAGGAATCTGTCTCTTTTTGTTGTGTCATCTTGCTGCGTCAGTTCTCTGTGTGAGGTGGCACCCTGGGCAGTCTGCAATTTTTTCGCACTGGGCGGCTCTCCTTATGGGGCGCGCTCCTTGTGCATGGGACTCCCCTATGTGGGGGACACCCCTGCCTGGCAGGGCACTCCTTGTGCTCATCAGCACTGTGCGTGGACCAGCTCATCACACAGGTCAGGAGGCCCTGGGTTTGAACCTTGGGCCTTCCATGTGGTAGGCGGACACTCTATCTATTGAGCCAAATCTGCTTCCCATAACCACTTCATTTTAATGACTCTATTACTCAAATTTTATATTTATTTAATTTTCTGAGTGTTCCCTTCATGTCTCCTCAGTGAGATCATATATATACAGCAGTGTTTTGTTTGCTTGTTTGTTTTTGCCCCTAAAAAGAGTGTTGAGAGCTCACATTTATGGCTAGTGTGTTTTTCCAGGTAGAATCATAGTTGAATAATAGTATGAATGGCATCCGTCATTGGTTGAGCCCTACTCTGTGCCAAGCATTAGGCTAAGGGCTCTGTATACCTAGTTTAATCCTCATAATAAGCCAAAGAAGTAGACAACAATTATTATTATCCTCGTGTAACAAATGAGGAAACTGAGTCTCGAAAAGTGAAGTCACTTGCTCAAGATCATACAACTAGTGACTGACTAACTTGGAAGCCCCAAGCTCTCCACTTCCCCCAGTAATAATCAGCACCTCCCCTAATAGTAGTCAGCAGCCCCTTTTCTTAAAATAGCTTTGTCCTTCCTCTAAATCATGTTGCCTTCCAGCATTCACAGTCTTTCAGCTGGGTTTTTTTTTTCCTCCATGATATCTAATCTAAGTACCTCCTGCTCCTTTTTTAAGATAATTCCCTCATGTCCTGTCCTTAGTAGAGAAGAACTGATGTTTAAAACACATGAGCAATATCCCTTTAGATATTTGAAGATGGCTATTAAATTCTCCTTAACCTTCTTTTCTCCGTGATACGTTATTAGTAACCCCAATTCCTTTGGCTTTTTCTCACAGGGACTCTTTCTAAAGGATTCCACTCCCTGGGCCACACTCCTAGAAAGTGATTTCCGATTTTCCATATCTCAATTCCTTACCATCACCTTCAAAGAGCATTTATTAAGCACCCACATATGCATGTGAACTATGCTGGAATTTATACAAGCCAGGAAAGTGGATGTTGCCTCATTCTAAACAAATGCCTGGGTCTCTAAACAGTGTTTTTAAAAAATTCTCCCCGTGTCTCCATCAATTTCTCACCTTACCTGGACTGATAAACTAAACTAGAAGTAATCTGAGGAGGGGTGGGGCGGGTATCTCAGTCATCATAGCATCTGTGATAATCAGCTAAGTAGATGCTGATTAAGTACACATAGTAGATGCTAATTAAGTATCTGTTTTACAGTGAAAGAAGATTGTCACTTAATAATTTGTTTCAACCTATGTTCTCAGCACACAAGTCGGGTGACTCTAATTATAATAGTTATCTCTGTTTCAAGGGTCCTGAACAACAATGGTGAACAACTATAATAAGTGATCAATAAATATTCTTGAATGAAAACCAAATGAAGCAAGTAGTTGTTGAAAGAATGTGTGGATATTATCTCCTGATGATTTTGAGCAAAACTGGTGCCTAGAACCATGATGAACAAATGCTAACTCAGAAGTCAGAAATGGGTTGCTTGAAGACTGAATCCAGCCCACACCATTTTGGCCTGCCCAGGGCTCTTCTGCTTCTCTTGAAAAATTGGGAAGATGTAGCAATATGTGGCCCACAGTCTACTTGTCAACAATCAGCTGGAGCTGAGTCATGACCACCCACCCTGCTGGGTGATAGATGGGACGAAGGCCAGGTGGCAGCCACGATTCATCATGACACTTGTGCTGTGGGTTTTCTCAGATTTAGCTTGCTGCACTCATCTGCATGAATTGCCCAGCCCTGAAGGTATTTGAGTTTGAGGTACTAGTCTCGTTTTAGGAAACAGCCTAAGAACCTGGGGAGGGGGAGGGTTTAGGGGGGAAATCTCAGAACCTGCTTCAACTGGCCAAACCTGTTCTGTCTAAGCACAGAAGGAAGTATACAATTTCCAGCATAATCTGGAGATTATACTATAGAGAGGTCTAGCTGGGAAATGGAGGCTATATCCCATTCATCTTTGTATTTCCCGGCTCTTTACCCAAAGATCAGAACAAATGTTGCTTTTATTCGAATACTAATTGCAGCTTTGGCTCAGCCAAAATGCCATCACTTCTCTGTGCCTCAGTTTCCCCATTTGTACAATGGAAATATCTACCTGGCTGGGTCATGTGATGTTATTTTATGAATTCTAAAATGTCCTATATATATGTATAAGCTGCAAAAGATGAAATATTTGCCTCTAAAGATGTCTAGATTTTAACATTCTTTTTCTAATAAATAGGTAATATAATTTTTTCCAAAAATACATTTTACATTAGATGTAACAATAGCAATTTTGAGGTAAACTATTTTCATTTTGAATAAATAGGCATTTCATGGATATTTTTGTTTTTCTTGAATTGGCATGCCTGGAAAAATTAATTTTCTCATTCTAAGAGCACGCCTACCACCCAGATCTTGTTCTCCAATAACTGTATGCAGGGCTTCTTGGATTGTGGGACTGGTGCAGGAAATACACAAGATGAGCCTAGAATATCTTGTAGCTCTGGAAAGTAAGGAAATGCAAAGCAAAATAAAACAAAACAAAGAAAACTCTGCATTGATTGGGTACATTAAAGAGACACATAAACCAAATAAAAGAGCTGTCAATGAGTTGTGTTGGATTATAAACCAAAGAATAAATACTCATGAGTCTATACTGATAAAAACAAATGATTGAATATATAAATAAATGAGGGGAGAGAAGACAAATCTCCTGTGCAGAAGAATTTCAAATAATTTTTTTAGATCAAGGATTCTTAACCAGGGATCCATGGAAAGATTTCAGGGGGTCCATGAGCTTGAATTGAAAAAAATCAATTTATTATATTTTCTCTGATCTCTAACTGAAACCTAGCATTTCCTTCACGTCTAATTGTTGCAATAAATAAATTACAGTAGTACTCATTTCACCTTATTGGCAAAGGAGTCTGTGAAACAAAAAGGTTAAGAACCCTTGATTTAAATACTCTGCCCTTAAGGGTAGGAACATAAATCCCCATTCCTTACGTGTAGGCTCCATACAGTGACTTCCTTCCACACATTATGGAAAAAGGCAGAGGGGAGTAAGTTTACAGGGAGAAACCCAACAAACACTACTTCAAGCCAAGTGATCAAGGTCAACATTAACAGGGAAGCGGGTGTGGCCCAAGCAACTGGGCTCCCGTCTACCATATAAGAGGTCCAGTGTTTGAAGCCCAGGGCCTCCTGGTGAAGGCGAGCTGGCCAACATGGCAAGCTGGCCCACACGGAGTGCCACCCTGCGCAGGAGTGCTGACCAATGCAGAGAACTGATATAGCAAGATGACACAACAAAAAGAGAGACAATAAGAGACTCAGCAAAACAGGGAGCTGAGGTGGTGCAAGAAACGATCATCTCTTTCCCACTCTGGAAGGTCCCAGGATTGGTTCCTGGAGCCACCTAATGAGAATAGAAGCAGACACAGAAGAACACACAGCGAATGGACACAGAGAGCAGCCAATGGAAGGAGGGGGGAGAAATAAGTAAATAAATACATCTTTAAAAAAAAAAGGTCAACATCAACAGTGATAAATCATGTTGATAACATGTTCTTTTGATATGCTATAATGAAAATGGTGCTTTATCTCTATGGTCTTCCTCCCCAAAACTAATAACGCCAGGTCAATCATGAGGACAACATCAGAAAAATTCCATGGATGGACATCCTACAAAATACCCAAATGGTTCTTCTCAAAACCATCAAGATCATTAAAAATAAGGAATGCCTGGGAGACTGTCACAGCCAAAAGGAACCTAAAGAGACAAGTAGCAGTTTGATATTATTGATGAATTCCAAAAAGAAATATTGGATTATGTTTGTAAACTGATCTTTTCCTCTGGGCATATTAGATTATATCAGATTCATAGGTTTACTTGATTAAGTAATTATGTAAACCTCTTGTGCTAGTAGGGTGTTGAGTCCCCACCCTTTGGTGCATGGAGATGCACAGATAAAAGGCATGGCAAAGAACAGAGTCGAGGTTTCTTAATGTTGGAGTTTTGATGTTGGAGTTTGATGCTGAAGCTGGAGCCCTGGGAAGTGAGGAACCTTAAACCCAGAGAGAAGCAAGACCCTAGAAGGAAGGAAACCAGGAAGCCTGAACCCTTGCAGATGTCAGCAGCCATCTTGCTCCAACATGTGAAAATAGACTTTGGTGAGGGAAGTAACTTATGCTTTATGGCCTGGTATCTGTAAGCTCCTATCCCAAATAAATACCCTTTATAAAAACCAACCTATTTTTGGTATTTTGCATTAGCACCCCTTTGGCTGACAAATACAAGACATTAACAACCAAATGTAATGTGCTAACCTGGATGGGATTCTTGAAAATAAAAAGGACATTGGGTAAAACTAAAGAAATCTGAATAAAGTATAGAGTTTAGTTAATAATGATGCATTAATATTGATTCATTAATTGTAACAAAGGTAATGTAAGATGTTTATACTAGGGGGAATTGGGTAAGGTATATGGGAACTCTATGTACTGTCTTCTCAGTGTTTCTGTAACTTTAAAACTGTTCTAAAGAATAAAGTTTGGGAAGCAGATGTGGCTCATGCGATTGGGCTCCTGTCTACCATAAGGGAGGTTCAGGGTTCGATTCCCAGGTGAGGACAGGCTGGCCCACGCGGAACACTGGCCTGCATAGGCGTGCTGGTGCAGTAGGATGAAGAGACAAGAAGAGACACAGAGAGAGACAACGAGGGACACAGCAGACCAGGGAGTGGAGGTGGAGCAAGAGATTGAGCACTTCTTTCTCACTCTGGAGGGTCCTGGGGTCAGTTCCTGGTGCCACCTGGGGAGAAGACTGGCAGACATGGAATAATGCACAGCGAGTGGACACAAAGAGCAGACAGTGTGTGCAAAGCAATGAGGGGTGGGGTGTAAAAATAAATAAATCTTTAAAAAATAAAGTTTATTTGATTTTTAAAAATTTCACCATTATCTTAAAAACTCCTGCTGCCATTAAAATTCTTTTTTTAAAGATTTATTCTTATTATTTTATTTCTCTCCCCTTCACCCCCCCCCCATTGTCTGCTCTCTATGTCCATTTGCTGTGTGTTCTTCTGTGTCCTCTTGTATTCTTGTCAGCGGCACCAGGAATCTGTGTCTCTTTTTGTTGCGTCGTCTTGCTGCATCAGGTCTCCATGTGTGCGGCGCCAATCCTGGGCAGGCTGTGCTTTTTTTGCACAGGACGGCTCTCCTTACAAGGTGCACTCCTTGCACATGGGGTTCCCCTATGTGGGGGACACCCCTGCATGGCACAGCATTCCTGCACCCATCTACACTGCACCTGGACAGGCTCACCACATGGGCCAGAGGGCCCTGGGTTTGAACCCTGGACCTCCCATGTGGTAGGCAGACGCTCTATCAGTTGAACCAAATCCGCTTCCCCCATTAAAATTCTGAAGCACAAAGGACATTATCAAGAAAGTGAAAATACAGTCTACAGAATGGGAGAAAATAGTTGCAAATCATATATCTGATAATGATTTAATACCAAATATATAAAAAACTGCTAAACTCAACAACCAAAAAACAAGGAACCCAATTAAAATGGGCAAAGGACTTGATATACAAATATATACAGACATGCAAATGGCCAATAAACACATGAAAAGATGCTCAACATTGTTAGTAATCAGGGAAATGCAAATCAAAATCACAATAAGACACCACTTCTCACCTACTAGGAGGACTTTTATAAAGAAATTTAAAAAACAAAACAAAACAAGTATTGGCAAGGATGCAGAAAAGCTGGAACACTTGTACATTTATGTTGGGATTGTAAAATGGTGCAGCCACTGTGGACAACAGTTTGGTAGTTCCTTAAAAAGTTAAACATAGAATTAGCATATGATCCAGCAACTCTACTTCTATGTGTATATCCTAAAGAACTGAAAACAGGACTCAAACAGTTATGTGTACACCAATGTTCATATCAACATTATTCACAATTGCTAAAAAGTGGAAGTAACTTTTAGGTCCATCAGCAAACAAATGGATAAACAAAATATGGAATATATGTACAAGAGAATATTAGTCGGCCATGAAAAGGAATGGGAGATTCTGATATGTGCTACAACATGGTCATACATGTTTATATTTTGAAAACATTATGCTAAGTGAAATAGAACTTACACAAAAGGACACATATTACATGATTCTGCTTATATAAAATATCTAACATAAGCAAATTAATAGAGACAAAAAGTAGATTAGAGGCCATCAGGGACTGGAGAAGGAGGGAATGGGAGTTATTGCTTAAGGAATACAGGGTTTCTGTTTGGGGTCATGAAAGAGTCTTGGATAGTGGTGATGGTTACTCAACATTGTGAATGTAATACCAACTGAAGTGTACACTTAAAAATGGTTAAAATGGTGAACTTTTGTTACAATTTGTTGTATATTGCCACAATTTTTAAAAAAGACTGAAACAGATCTCCAGTAAGTTACACAAAGAGGTATAAAACACACACAAGGAGTGCACCCTGTAAGGAGAGCCATCCCACGTGAAAAAAAGTGCAGTCCACCCACAAGTGGTGCTGCACACACAGAGAGCTGAAGCGACAAGATGACACAACAAAAAGAGATGCAATTTCCCAGTGCCACTGATAAGAATACAAGCGGACGCAGAAAAACACACAGCAAATGGACACAGCAGACAACTGGGCGGGGGAAAAGGGAGAGTAGTAAATAAAAAAAATAAATCTTAAAAAAAAAAGGTATAAAAGACACTTTATAGAACAAAAAAAGGTACTTACTTGAAAAGTAACAGAGTAGATAACATTTCTGTTTTTAAAAAGACACAAACCAAAATTACACATACACGCACATGTATGCATCTATCTGTCTATCTATCCATCTTATCTATCTAACTATGATCTATAAATGTTTTGGCAGAGGCTTGGTAAACATTCAGAAATCAGATGCAGTGATTACTCCCAGGGAGAGATTGGGACTATGGAGATACGCTTAGGGAGGGCTTGAGCTTGGGCTTTATCTCAAATTTTTTGACAATTTTTTAAAAGTAAACATGGTCATATATTACTTCTTTAATTGAAAAATAAACATAGGGAAGCATATGTGGCTCAAGCAATTGAGCTCCCACCTACCACTTGCAAGGTTCCAGGTTTGGTTCCTGGTGTTTCCTGGAGAAGATGAGCAAGACGGCAAGCTGATGTGATGGGCTGACGCAATGAGCTGGCGCAACAAGATGATGCAACAAGGAGACACAAAAGAGGAAACACAATGAGAGAAACAACAAAGCAGGGAGTGGAGGTGGCTCATGTGATTGAGCACCATTCTCCCACATGGGAGAATGTTCCCGGTGTTCATTTCCTGGTGCCTCCTAAAGAGAAGATGAGCAGACACAGAGAGTACACAGCGAATGGACACAGAGAGCAGACAGTGAGCACAAAACAATGAGCAGGGGCGGAATAAATAAAATAAATCTTTAAAAAAATAATAAACATAAACCATTTTTATAAAATGAAAATCTGCTTCCCTCCCTCAGTCACAGGAGCAGATCCCTCTTTCCTTGTAGGTATCCTAGGCTTTGTGCCTCTGGGCCCCATCCCCAGGGCCAGTATTATAGCCAGGTCTCTCCCCTAGCTCAGACCCCAGCTGATCATGTCTTCAGTTTTTCTTCTTTATCCTTTTGCCTGAGATTCCAGGATGTTGTCAGCAGTTGATGTGAAGGACAAGATATGAAAGCTGTACCTAGAACCCAATCAAAATTTTACTCATGATTTGTTAAATGGAGTTATTTATATTTACCTTCCTCTGATTTCTGGGCCCCTCAAGTGATTGTCAAGTGTTTCTGATTCAGAAATGCTAATAATAATGTTGGCCAATGCTTATTTATTCAACAACAAATTTTATTGAGCACCTGGCTGGGTGCTGTGTCTAGATGTTAAGGATAGAAGAATGATAGAATGACAAAAATCTCTCCCTACATAGGGCTTACATTCTAATGGAAGGAGAATACAATATAAAAAAATATTTATAAGCAAAATGCAAAATAAGTAAGATAGTAAGAACTGTGAAGGGAAGCAGATGTGACTCAGGTAACTGAACTCCCACCTACCTCATGGGAGATTCCTGGTTTGGTTCCTGGTGCTTCCTAAAGAAGGTAGCAAGTTGGCACGTCAGGCAGGTGGAGCAAGCTAAAACAACAAGATGATACAACAAGAGACACAAGAAGAAAAAGATAATGAGAGACACAACAGAAGCTGGGAATAGAGGTAGTTAAGCAATTAGGTGCCTCCCTCCCTCATCAGGGGTCCCAGGTTCTGTTCCCAGTGCCTCCTAAAGAAACAAAAAAGACAAACAGATACAGCAAGTGCAACAATGAGGGGGTGGGGAGAAATAAATAAAAATTTAAAAATAAACCTTTTTTAAAAATGGAGAAAAATAAAGGAGGGAAAGAGGACAGAAGGTGCTGGGGTGGAGCTACAATTTTTAGTAGGTAGTTTGGTCAGAGATGATCACTGATTGATAATGTGTGAGCAGAATTGTAGATATCTGGATAATACATTTCCAGATAAATATAGATATCTGGATAATACATTTCCAATACTTCTTGAGGTCAACATAAACCCTCAGCCTCAGGAACCCCAAAGGAGACCCTCTCTTCTTGGTTGCCCTCTTTCCTCTGCTTTTGAACTCCTTCTCTGTTTTCCTGCCTTCCAACAAGCCTATTCAAATGAGAGTTGTTCTTCTAGCTTCCCTCTGCCTTCCAATCTCAAATACAAAAAATCCAGCCCTGGACTGAGCCCCACCTCATGGGATTTGCCCAGGCATGGCCTGCCCCTAGGGCCTCTTGGGGATGGGAGTGGGGGAACCAAACAGCTCAGGTGTGACAGCATAATGACAAGCCAGTTTAATGTTTTGACCCAAGCTGGGGGGGAAAAAAAGTCAATTCTCTTAGCTAGCAAGGTCATTAAAAACTAAAAAGCACAAGCACATTCTGCGTACATTTTTCCATGTTATAATTTTGAGTAAAACACTGGTCATGCTGGCCATTGCAAATTACCTTTCAGGAGCCAGAAGGCAGCATGGAAGAAGCGTGCTGCTTAGAGGAGAAAAGGAAACAATACCTGCAGAGGACATTCTGACAGGGAGAAGGGGAATAAAGAATCAGAACTTCATAACCACTAGGGAAATGGTGTGGCTTGGATTTGCCACATATATAACATGCTATACAAACAGAAACGGGGGTTCAAAACTTGACTTAGAATTTCCCGTTTACCTTTATGGAATACTTAAGTCATGTTTTGCATGCACCATCTCCTTTAATGCTAACACTAACCCTAAGAAATATTTATGAAAATTGTAACCACTTCAAAAATGAGGAAATGAGGCATAGGCAAGTTAAGTCATTGTTCAAGATCATCTGGGGAAGTGTACTTGGCTCAATAGATAGGGCATCCGCCTACCACATGGGAGATCCGCGGTTTAAACCCCGGGCCTCCTTGACCCGTGTGATGAGCTGGCCTATGCTCAGTGCTGATGCGCGCAAGGAGTGCCCTGCCATGCAGGGGTGTCCCCCACATAGGGGAGCCCCACGTGCAAGGAGTGTGCCCCGTAAGAAGAGCCGCCCAGCGCAAAAGAAAGTTCAGCCTGCCCAAGAATGGCACCGCACACGTGGAGAGCTAACACAACAAGATGATGCAACAAAAGGAGACACAGATTCCCGATGCCGCTGATAAGGATAGAAGCTGTCACAGAAGAACACACAGGGAATGAACACAGAGAGCAGACAACTGGGGGGGGGAGGGGAGAGAAATAAATAAATAAATCTTAAAAAAAAAGATCACCTTCAGAGTGGAGATTTAAACTTAGATCTGTCCAAAATGCCAACTCTTAGCCAGGATATATTGTAGAGACTCTGTCTGCCACATGTGAACAGAATTGACGTTAACTCGAAGGTTAAATGGCAAGAAGTTGTGCTAATCATTGCATGTTTTTTTTTTTTTCAAAGATTTTGTTTCTCCCCCCTCCCCCCCAGCCCCCATTGTCTGCTCTCTGTGTCCATTTGCTGTATGTTCTTCTGTGACTACTTCTATCCTTATCAGCAGCACCGGGAATCTGTGTTTCTTTTTGTTGCATCATCTTGCTGCGTCAGCTCTCCACGTGTGCGGCGCCATTCCTGGGCAGGCTGCACTTTCTTTTGCACAGGGTGGCTCTCCTTACAGGGCACACTCCTTGCGCGTGGGGCTCCCCTATGCAGGGGACAGGACACCCCTGCGTGGCATGGCACTCCTTGCGTGCATCAGCACTGCGCATGGGCCAGCTCCACATGGGTCAAGGAGGCCCAGGATTTGAACTGCGGACTTCCCATGTGGTAGGTGGACACCTTATCCATTGGGCCAAGTCTGCTTGCCATAATTGCATGTTAAACATTCCCTGGAAATACAGACTTTCCTGAGTTGACATGTTAATTCCTGCCCCCCTGCCCCCACACACACAGCTTTAGGGAACTTAAAAGAAATTCCACTCAATTGGGAAGAAGAATCCCTTCAACAAATGGTGCTAGGAAAACTATATTCATATACAAAAGAATGAAGGGAGCCTCTCTTTCACATCAAATTAGCTCAAAATTAGCTCAAAATGGATGAAAGACCTAAATATATATATTTAGACTATAAAGCTCCTGGAATAAAACATAGGGAAGCATCTTCAGGACATTGTGTTAGGAAATGGTTTCTTAGACCTTATATCACACGAGCAACAAAAGAAAAAATAGATAGATGGGGCCTCATTAAAATTAGAAATGTTTGTGCATCAAAGGATTTCATCAAGAACATAAATAGGCGGCGGACTTGGCCCAGTGGCTAGGGTGTCAGTCTACCACATGGGAGGTCCGTGGTTCAAACCCCGGGCCTCCTTGGACTGATGCGCACAAGGAGTGCCCGGCCATGCAGGGGTGTCCCCCGTGTAGGGGAGCCCCATGTGCAATGAGTGCCCCCCGTAAGGAGAGCCACCCAGCGCGAAAGAAAGTGCAGCCTGCCCAGAAATGGTGCCGCACACACTGAGAACTGACACAACAAGATGACGCAACAAAAAAAACACAGATTCTCATTCCGCGGACAACAACAGAAGTGGACAAAGAGGATGCAGCAAATAGACACAGAGAACAGACAACTGGGGTGAGGGGAAAGGGGAGAGAAATAAATAAATAAATAAATCTTAAAAAAATAAAAGAACATAAATAGACAACCTACTGAATGGGAGAAAATTTTTGGAAACCACATATCTGATAGGGATTTAATTTCTAGAATCTATAAACAACAACTCAACAAAAAGACAGCCCAATTTAAAAAATGGTCAAAAGACTTGAATAGCCATTTCTCTAAAGAAGATATCCAAATAGTCAAAAAGTACGTGCAAAGATGCTCAACGTCATTAGCCATTAGGGAAATGCAAACCAAAACTACAGTGAGTAACTACTATCACACCCACTAGAATGGCTACTATTACAAAAAAAAAGAAAAAAGAAAAACAAGTGTTGGAGAGGATGTAGAGAAACAGGAGCACTTACACATTGTTGGTGAATGTAAAATGGTACAGCCTCTGTGTAAAACAGTTTGGCGATTCCTTAGTAAGTTCAGTACAGAATTACCATATGACCCAGCAATCCTGCTTCTAGGAAGAATTGAAAGCAGGGACTACAACAGATTTTTTTTTTTTTTTTAAAGATTTATTTATTTATTTAATTTCCCCCCCTCCCCTGGTTGTCTGTTCTTGGTGTCTATTTGCTGCGTCTTGTTTCTTTGTCCGCTTCTGTTGTCGTCAGCGGCACGGGAAGTGTGGGCGGCGCCATTCCTGGGCAGGCTGCTCTTTCTTTTCACGCTGGGCGGCTTTCCTCACGGGCGCACTCCTTGCGCGTGGGGCTCCCCCACGCGGGGGACACCCTTGCGTGGCAAGGCACTCCTTGCGTGCATCAGCGCTGCGCATGGGCCAGCTCCACACGGGTCAAGGAGGATCTGGGTTTGAATCACGGACCTCCCATGTGGTAGACGGACGCCCTAACCACTGGGCCAAAGTCCGTTTCCCCCTTCCCTGGTTCTGATCCTCAGGAGACATAATTTGGCTACCAAGCTGTGAAATTTTTTTCAAGGCCCGGGTTGGTCTATTTTCTTTTTTTATTTTACAAAGGTGGTGATAATTCATTCCACAATATTTCTTTTAAGATGAATATTTACTGCCAGAGATATAGGAAAATGCACTATTTCAAGCCTGCACCTTTTTTCTATAATCAAAATTTTATTTTTTATCAAAGTTACACACAAGATTAGTTTGATATGCCGTGCAGTTCTAGCTAAAAGTCTGGTGCCTGCTACACCATGGCAAATCTGTCCTCAAGAAATGAGGGAAAATTGCAACCATTTTGCACTGACGTGAGGATCCCTGTGGTGCACGATCGCTCGGCAGCATCTGCTTCTTCCCCTCTTGGATACAAAGCAGGCAGAGTCAACTTTATAAATCGTATTACAAAAATGGGAATCTTTCCTCCAAAGTGTACGTAAGAATGCATGCTTTCTTAGAACATCTGAGTGGAGTGATGAAGTATAAAAGAAGCACATTTTAAAATTTCTTGTACTTTGAATAGGGTATGAGACAGAATGCATTTCTTTTTTAGCTGGATCCTAAGACAGGGCCAAATACCTAAGGAAATGTTCACACATCTCACAATGCAAGTTGACATGAAAGACTTTGCTTCCTTCTGAGCAAAAAAACTCTCTAAAGCCTTTCAGTGCATGATTGAAGGTGCCAGGGCTCTTCGGTCACTGGATAATATGTAGTGTTTTTCATTGTGAGGGCTGAACAGGGTGCACACATATTCTGCTCAGTACAAAACCACCACGGCTACCCAGGAGAATCTTAATCTGGATGAGCTAGATCTGACAATGGCACCATTTTAAGTGATTGGGCTATTGTTCTAAGATGCTAAAAGTCTTTAAGGTGATTTTGTTTCACTGATTTTATGGTCCGAATATTCACATTTAGGTTTCATTACCTAAGTATGCAAGATGTGACGTAGGATTTGAATCTTTTTGAAATTAATTGCATTGTAAATCAAACATATTTCTGTAGAATGCACTTACTCATCATTAGCATGCGAGAGTTTCCAGTAAAATATCTTCAGTATTATTTTTATTATTAACATATTTACACTGTCACTCCAGCCCTGCACCCTTTGTGAATCTGTTTTTAAAATAAATATGACCTGATACCAGAGTGATTGGTGCAATAAAAATGCACGGTGTGAAATTAATCAAATATGGTTGGGCTCAATTTATAAGGGACACATTAAGAAAAATTATTTCTTGTTCTGGAATGCCACTCTAGTGAATCAAACAGAGCTGTGTAAATTTCAGCAAGATACATGTAAAATCCATTCATTCAACAAACATTTATTATGCATTTACTGTGTGCATCATGGGGGATAAAATCAAGCTGAGCAAACAAGAAACTCACACTGAAATAACTGAAGAGTATAAGCAACTGCATAATTGTGGAATACAAGTTAATAACTGAGGATTCCAGAAACAAAAGCTCAAATAGCAGCATTGGTTAAGGGTTTGGGCCTCTGGATTTATTTCAGTTTTTTTTCAGGAAGTGGCCGTTAATTATTTTGTGAGGAAAAAAAAAATGAGAGGAGAAAAGCATAATTCACTGGGGAGATAGGTTTTATATTCTGTATATGTGAAGGAAATAAATTTCAAATGCAATAAAATAGAATTTTAAAAGAACTGGCTTGATCTCTAGAATCATGTAGACATGAGTTCAAATCCCAGCCTACTACTTATTAGCAAGGTGACTTTTGACAAGTTCTTTCATTTTGTTTTCTTATCTAGAACAAGGAGATGATAATATCTTCTTCATAGGATTGTCGTGAGGATTAAATGAGAGAATGTCTGTAGTAAGTGCCCGCTGAACATATTGTCTACATGGGGCTGCAGATAGTCAAAAAAGCTGTTGCTGAGAATTATTTTTGCTGAAGTTGGTGGCAGAGATGAATTGTCAGAGACAGCATTCCCGGTGGAGGTAAAAGCATGGACAAAGGCTGAAAGACTGGGCTGGAAACCAAGTATTCCCCTCATCTCTAAGGATGGGGCCCTGCTTTCTTCCTACTAGAGCCAGTTTATTAGAGACAAGCTAAGTAATTGCCAGAAAAGCAGGTGAGAAGACTTGGGGACAATCTCTCTACTCTCAGGTGGCTTAAAAATGATGAAGAATTTCTAGACAGATTAGCAGGAAGCATCCACCAAGATGACCTGCGAAGCCCAAACCTTAGTGGGATGGAACTCAGGACTAAACACTGTGAGCATGTTTTTGTTTTGTTTTGTTTTTAAGAGGTACTGGGGATTGAACTCAGGAACATGTACATGTGAAGCAGGAGCTCAACCATTGAACTACACCTGCTTCATGACTGTGAGCATCTTGCGGGTCAGGACTTCTGCTGTCATAATTGGAAATGTACCCTTTTGCCTAGCACAGGGTCTCTCCAGGGAGGCAATCCATAACTTCTTGAAGAATGAAAAAATAAATGCCTATGGCCTATAAAATGCAAATAACCTCATTTAGCCACTAGCTGGGTAACCTTAACCTCTTGTGCCTCCATTTCCTCAACTGTAAAATGGGATAAAAGTACCTATTGACCTCACAGGGCTGATATGATCAACTGTGTTAATACCTGTAAAGCACTAAGAATAGCCCCTGGCAAATGGTCAGTTCTATATTAGTATATAATAAATAAAATAAATATCACTGTTAAAGAGGTGTTGTGAAGATTAAACAAGGGGAATAATATTAGTGAAGGGACAGGGAGAAGGAAAAAACTGCCAGCCATGTAATGATGTCTCACCCTGACTGACTCAGCGATACCTAGCCCTGGACCTAGCAGCACCTGATGGCTCTAGGATTTGTCTTTTTCTTGAGCTCAGCATGCAGTGGGCTTGGGGGAGACCTGGACCTACATGGCCATCTGCTATCTTCTTCCCTCCCTGACATTCCTAGCATCAGATCATGCCCTTAGCTCAAGGTTCTGACCCAGGCTTTGCCAGTCTTGACCTGCTCCAGAGCCCTGCATAACTACACTGTGTGTTTGTACTCAAGGTCAGTGGGTAAAGTCTTTCTTCCATTGAAATAGAATATCTCCTCACCCACCTCTTTGTCCCCTTTTTCTTTGGAACGAAATTGCTGCCTCTTCTTGGAAGGATTTTCTCTGGGAAGATCACTACTGCTTATTGTCCTCACTCACCAGAGAGGACCCCTTGTCTATTAGTGGAGAATGGTTTGGACAGGGGCTCACCCTGACCACTGGACATTATTGTTCAGTTAGCTGCCGATCCTCCTAGTCAGCCTAATGAGCCTGAGTTCTGTCACTCATTAGTTCACTATCCATTAATTTTATTTCCCTATTCATTCAGCTAACAGTAGCTTGACTCCTCCTCTATGCCCAGTCCAGAAGTCTGGAGCCATATAGATCTCTTTGCCTAGTTGGGGAAAGAGATAATTGACAACATGGGATAAGTAAGTGCAAAAATAAAAATGTCTACAAGTTAGCAGTGAGAAGGGAGAAGTTTACTCTTATCTGGGAAAATCAGGAAAGGGTTCCCAGAAACAGGGATATCTGAGATGGATTTTGAAGGAGGAATATGATAAGATCAGAAGTCATTGCAGACCGAGGAGTGAAAAGGCACAGAGGGGTGAGTGAGGAGCAGGGTTGTAGTGGAAGATGGGAGAAAAGCCTGGAGAGACAAGCAGAGGCCACACTATGGAGGAAATTGAACCCAGGACCAAGGAGCTTAAATTTCATTCCTTTGGTAAAGGAAAGGAATGTGGTTGACCCTATGTTGTACCATTCCCTTTCACTGAAGGACTTGTCTCCCTGGATGCAGGGAGTGCTGTTGGTAGGCAGCCTTCAGCTATCAGGCCCCTTTAGGGATTACCTCACCTGAAGAGAGACACCTCACCTGGCAAGGCAGTCCCATCTGATAACTGCTGGATACTGAGTTTAAAGAGAATACAGTGTATAGGGAAGCAGACTTGGTCCAATGGATAGGGTGTCCGCTTACCACATGGGAGGTCCGCGGTTCAAACCCCGGGCCTCCTTGACCCGTGTGATGAGCTGGCCCATGCACAGTGCTGATGCGCACAAGGAGTGCCCTGCCATGCAGGGGTGTCCCCCACATAGGGGAGCCCCATGAGCAAGGAGTGTGCCCTGTAAGGAGAGCTGCCCAGCACGAAAGAAAGTGCAGCCTGCCCAAGAATGGTGCCGCACACATGGAGAGCTGACACAGCAAGATGATGCAACAGAAAGAAACACAGATTCTTGGTGTGCTAATAAGGATAGAAGCTGACACAGAACACGCAGCAAATGGACACAGAGAGCAGACAACTGGGGAGGGGAGGGGAGGAGTGCAGGAAGGGGAGATAAATAAATTTTTTAAAAATCTTAAAAAAGTAAATAAATAAAGAGAATAAAGTGTATAAAGGTCCAGCCATCTTGGCTCAACTTGGGACAACTCTGAAAGACCATTCTAACCCCAGAGCTCACTGTAGGGTCAGCTGAGACTGTCACTGGTCTGTATGGAAGCTCAAGTTCTCCCTCTGCCCCTCAACCCCCGCTTCCTTTCCCTCTCTCCCACAGGTTATGCTACCAAGATAGAGTTGTAAAACAAAACAAAAAACAGGATGCCTCATTAAATTTGAATATCAGATAAACAACAAATAAAATTTTAATATGACTATATTCCATACAATACTTGGGGCACACTTACACTAAAAAATTATTCATTGTAAGCCAAAAGCCTTCTAAAAAAGAAGAGCGACATGGAAGGAATTTCATTGCCTGACCTTGAAACATATTACAAAGCTACATTGGTCAAAACAACATGGTACTGGCATAAAGATAGACATATCAATCAGTGGAGTAGAATTGAGAGTCCAGAAATAAACTCTCACGTATACCATCAATTGGTTTTATTTATTTTTTACTTTATTCTTTTCCTCCCCCTGCCCCTCTCCTGCCCCTACCCCTGCCCCTGCCCCCTACCATGCCCCCTCCCTTGCCCTGTGCTCCACCCCTCTCCTACCCCGCTGTTTTTGCTCTCTGTGTCCATTTGCTGTGTGATCTTCTGTATTGGTTTCTCTTTTTGGTCTTCTCTTCTCGTCTTTCTCCTTTAGGATTTACCAGGATTCAATCTTGGGGACCTCTGATGTGGAGAGAGCTTCCCTGTCAATTGCGTCACCTCAGTTCCTGATCTCTGCTGCACTTCATCATGATTCTCCCCTTTTGTCTCTCTTCTGTTGTGTCACCATCTTGCTGCGTGACTCACTTGCATGGGCACTCATCTTGCTGCCCAGGTACTCAGCTTGCCACACAGGCACTGGCTCACCATGCAGGCACTTGGCTCACTACCTGGGCACTTGGCTTGCCACGTGGACACTGGCTTGCTGCGCAGGCATGCCTTTTCTTCTTCTTTTTCACCAGGAAGCCCCAGAGATCAAACCTGGGTCCTCCCATACAGTAGGTTAAGGTCTTACCACTTAAACCATATCCGCTTCCCTCAATTGGTTTTTGACAAACCCACCAAGTCCATGTTAATGGGACAAATGGTGCTGGGAGAACTGGATATCTATAACCAAAAGAATGAAAGAGGACCCCTATCACTCCCTACACAAGAATCAACTCAAAATGGATCAAAGACCTAAATATAAAAGCTAGGACCATACTATTAAAAGAAAACGTAGGGAAACATCTTCAAGATTTTGTAGTAGGTAGTAGTTTCTTGGACCTTACACCCAAAGCACACGCAACAAAAGAAAAAATAGTTAAATTGGACCTCCTCAAAATTAAATGCTTTTGCACCTCACAGGACTTTATCAAAAGGGTGAAAAAGGAGCTGACTCAATGGGAGAAAATATTTGGAAATCACATGTCCAATAAGGATTTACTTTCCTTATACGTTACAACTCAACAATAAAAAGACAAACAACACAATAAAAAATGGGCAAAAGACTTGAATAGACATCAGTCCAAAAAAGAAATACAAATGGCAAAAAAACAAAAAAACCCCACATGACTTAATGATATTCTATTCATGAACTATTGTGGTTAATAATCGAGAAAATGTGGCATTGGTATGGAAGAAGTGGCCATGGTGGCTGCTGGGGGTGGGGAATGGGAGGAAGAGATGAGATGTGGAGGCATTTTCGGGACTTGGAGTTGTCCTGGGTGGTGAACTATTGATCTCGCTCTCCTTCTTAAAACTTTTTTTTTTAAGATTTATTTCTCTTCCCCTTCCCCCCTCCCCCATCCTGTTGTCTGCTCTCTTGTGTCCATTCGCTGTGTGTTCTTCTATGTCCGCTTGCATTCTTGGCAGCACCAGGAATCTATGCCTCTTTTTGTTGTGTCACCTTGCTGCATCAGCTTTCTGTGTGAGCGATGCCTCTCCTGGGCAGGCTGCACTTTTTATGGCATGGGGTGGCTCTCCTTGTGGGGTGTACTCCTTGTGCATGGGGTTTCCCTATACGGGGGACACCCCTGCATGGCATGGCACTCCTTGTGCACAGCAGCACTGTGCATGGGCCAGCTCATCATACAGGCCAGGAGGCCCTGGGTTTGAACCCTGGACCTCCAATATGGGAGGTGGATGCTCTATCAGTTGAGCCACATCCGCTTCCCTTAAAACACTCTTGGTTTCTGTGCTGCAACACTGTCCCATTCTTTCTTCCATACCAAAGTCTCTTTTTTGGCTTTTTTTTTTCTTCACCAGTCTCTTAATTATTGGTGTTACTTGGGCTCTATTGTGGGCCCTTATTTTTCTGACTTCTCATACTCTCCCTGGTTTAGCTCACTTCACCATCATGACTGCTAAGACCATAGAGATGTTAATGATTCTTAAATCTCTGTTTCTAGCCCAGACCTCTTTCCTGAGTTTTAGACTCACAACTGCTTGCTGGACATCTTCCCCTGTGATGTAGGTGTCACTTTCTTAACATGTATAAAACCAAACTCATCACCATCTCCTCAAACCTTCAGCTCCCTCCTCAGTGTCTGTCTCTGCTCTTCCCCAGTTCTTCTCACCCAAATTCCCCAGGACCTCCCTGTTAACTAACACTCCACCAGTAGCATCCTTGAGGTTAAGTCTCTTCTCTAACTCCTGGCTCAGATATACATCTCAGAATAAAATCACCTGTGGGGAATTGGGTTGTGGTGACCCAGTCAAGACTGTGGAGTTTTTGAATTACTCTCTGACACCATGAGAACCAGAAACTGGAAGACCTTCAGAACCCTGGGAGCTGCCCAACTTCCCCTACCCCCAGACCTCCAGGCTATGCTATCTGTTGTTCTGTTTACATGTGGCCTTCTCTGTTTCTCTCTTAGACAGTTGGCTAAACTTAATTGTCCCTCAGGTCTGGAGGTTATTCAAGGAGCCAGAAAACAAATCTGTGTCTTTCAGGCAAGTTCCCAGAAGATAGACCAATTGGTTAAGTCCAGGCCAGGTGCTCATCCCTGAACCAAAGAGCTAAGGCTAGGAAGGTTGGGCCGTGTGACACAAACACGGCTATGGGGACTCAGGCTGTGGGTGCAAGGTTCTCAGAGGAAATTTGATCTTGGGCAGGAAAACTATCTAAGATGAGACTTTTTACAGCCTCACATAATCATAGATAACCAAAATCCCAGGGATTACAAAAATTTAAGACAAATACCCAACCTCCTTGCCTACCTATCTTATGATTTTGTGAAGCATCCTTTACTTATTTCACCTTGCTCTTCTTTCCACCTTATCGTGCTAATGAATAGCAGCATGGTCAGAAGAATATCAGGAGGAAAATTTCCTGCGAGCTTATTTCTAAAAGATAAAATCTTAAATATACACTTGAATCAGTACTTTCCCCTTATAATACGAAGTTATTAATTATGATCATAAAATAAAAGGCCTTTGGAGCAAATTTTAGTTGTTTCTGCATTTAAATCTGACCTAGGAATTAAAAATGAAGAGATAACCAAAAGTATCCTCTAGTTGCTTCTGACAGAAGGAAGTTTATAACCTGTGCATAAGTTCTTAGGAAATAATATCACCAGGAAATCTTTGATGGCCCCTTATGGTAAAAAAATAATTTTAGAGAATTTATTTTCTGAACAGCATATTGTAGCATAATTCTTAAAGAAACTTTTACTTTAAATCAGTTTTACTGTAAGCCTAGAAAAGAAACAGGATAGAGAGATGAACCTAGTGTTGACAAGAAGATGGTGAGAGGTAAAAGAAATACCCTGTGTGATCACTTGTTTTTAAGAAATGAGACTCTGGATTTATGTATCAGCTTTAAAAAATCTCTCTAGGCACACTGATCAGCAGCTATTTGAATTTTGTCTGACCTTTTTAGTGTGTTTCAGAAAAAAAGCAGATTCCTTTGTTTCAAGGTAGGAATTTTTTGATATCCTATTTATTCATCTATTTAGCAAATCTTTTCTAAGTATCAGTCATATGCTAGGTATTGTTTGGGATATAAAGTTGAACATCAAAAGACCCTTTCTTCAAGGAGCAGAGTAGATATAATACATTCTTAGAAGATATATTAAAGGATTCACTATTTATAAGAACCCAAGTGATATTAGAGACATAAAGCAGGAGTGTTTACTTCCTTTTGGGACTTAGAAAGCCTTCCTCAAGTTGGCATTTGAACTGAGAGGCAACTTGTATGGTGGAGAGTCCAGAAGTCTGGGGCCCACCACACATTGTCACTCAGTAATGGTGTGACCTCAGACAAGTGACATAATGATTCTAGAGGCAGTGTAACATAGGGCTTAGTCACAAGGATGCTGAGCCAGATGGCCTGTTTGAATCTCAGTTCATTTACCAGTCCTTGGACAACTTATTTAATTTTTTTTTTTAGGAGGTACTAGAGATTGAACCCAGGACCTCGTACATGCAAAGCAGGCACCCAACCACTGAGCCACACCCACTCTTATTTGACATCTTTAAATCTTGTGTTTTTCTGTTATAAGTGGGGAGTTTAATACCCTGTAGGATTGTAATGAAGGTTTAATTAGACACAGTATATGAAAACATTAGCACCACATCTAGCATAAACTAAGTGCTAAGTTTCAATAGCTATTATTTTCCAAACCTTATCTATAAAATGGAATAAATATTGTCTTGCAAATCTATGAGTTGATTTGTTTTGTTTTTTGTATCAATTGAGATACTATACGTAGAAGAGCTTCATGCAGGGGTTAGACAGCATTACTGAAGATGGGTAAGATTTGCACATGCATAACAGTTGGAGGGAACAGCATGATCAATGTGCTGGAGGCCAAAAAGTGTGGGGGCACTAGAATTGATTATAACATTGGGTATATGAAGTAGTGAGAAATGTGGCTAGATGGTTCATGACGGGCCTTGTAGCCCTGGCTAAGAACTGAAGAAATGAGAAAGAGGGGGTGTGATGGTTAGGCTATTGTGTTAACTCAGCCACGTAATTGTGCCCAGTTGTTTGGTCAAGCAAGCACTGGGCTAACTGTAACACAAGGGCATTTATGTACTTTAGTCACCATTGACTTTACTGCAGTGGTAAATCATAGATAGCTGGTTATAATTACATCAGTCAGGGAGATTGCCATCAGCAATGAGTGACACGTAACCCAATCAATTGAATCCCTTAAAAGGGGAAGTGATTCCAGCATTGAGGGAGAATTTCCCAGCTCATCTTTGGACAACTGACATCTCCCAGAAATTGTCAAGAATCTTCGTTGGACTTTCATCGGAGCTCCTGTTTGCAGCCTGCCTGCGGCTGCGGCTGCATGACAGACTCTGATAAATCTCTTACTATTGACAGATATCCTTGTTGATTCAGTTTCCTTAGAGAACACTGGCTAATTTAGGGGCAAGGATTATGCCATCATTTGATCTGGCATTGTGCATCAAATTGGGAGAGTATGTTAGGAGCAGCCTCCAAGATGGCCCCCAGTAATCCCAATGATCCTGATATGCATGCTCTGTGCAATACCCTCCTTTTGAGTGTGGGCTGGATCTAGTGACCTGCTTCTAATGAAGAAAACACAGCAAAAGTGGTAGGATGTCACTTCTGAGATTAGGGTATAAAAGACTGACTTTTGTCTTGCCCTCTCTTGCTCTCTGGCTTCTGTACTCTGTTGTGAGCTGCCCTATAAAGAGGCCCAGAGGTCAAGGAACTAATGTCTCCAGCCAACAGTCAGAGAGAACCTGAGGCATGCCAACAGACACAAGAGTGGTCTGGGAACTGAACCTAGTGATGACTGCAGTTCATCTGATTGCAGCCTTGTGAGAGACCCTTAGCCAGAGGCACCCAACTAAGCTTTGTCCAGATTCCTGATTTGCAAAAACTATGAGATAATAAATATTTATTGTTTTAAGCCAACGCTTTTTTTAAATTAGAAGAGTTGTAGGTTTATAGAAAAATCATACATAAAATACACAGTTCCCATATACCACCCTATTATCAACACTTTGCATTGGTGTGGTATATTTGTTGAAAATGATGAAAGAACATTTTTATAATTATACTATTAACTACAGTCCATGGTCTACATTAGGGTTCACAGCTTGTGCTGTATAGTCCTATCCTATGTTTGTTGTTTAAAAGTTTTTTATTCTAGTAACATATATACAACCTAAAATTTCCCCTTTTGACCACATTCAAATATATAATTCAGTGCTGTTAATTATGTTCACAATACTGTTTATGCCAACAAGTTTTGGGGTAGTTTATTACATAGAAACAGATAACTAATACAGAGGGGACTATGATTAGTTTGAAGAATTGTGCAGTCTACTTGGTTATGGGAGCTGAGAATGAGGTATGAGCTAGAAATTGAGATTTCAGTGCTGGCTGAGGATTGAATTAGCTAGATGGCTCATGGAAAAAGATAGGGAAAGGAGAGGAGAGGGAAGGGAAGGGGAGGGGATGAGGGGAGGGGAGGGGAGAGGAGAGGAGAAAAGAGGAAAGTAAAGAAGAGGGGAGGGGATGAGGGGAGGGGAGGGGAAAGAAGAGGAGACAAGAGAGGAGGGGAGAGGAGAGGAGAGGAGAGGAGAGGAGAGGAGAGGAGAGGAGAGGAGAGGAGAGGAGAGGAGAGGAGAAACAGGAAGACCAGAGAAGAGGAAGAGGAGGAGAAGACAAAGAGGAGGGAAAGGTATGGAAGGGAGGCAGACGAATGGGAAGAGAAAGAAAGGAGGAAGAGGCTAGGGAACTGAGGACTGAACCTAGAATATAGAGGATTAGGAGGTAAAGATTTGAGCTTTACCCTTCACAACACACTGGTTTTGCTTAATTCTTACAATCACTAGTATGGAGGATCTTAATATTATCACTGCCATTTACAGAAGAGAAAGTATAGTAGTTAAGTAACCCAACGAAGCAAGGTCAAGTAGCCAGTCAGATGGAGCCAGGCTTAAAATCCAAATTTGTCTGATTCCAGATCCAGAGCTCTTAGGCATGGGGTTGCAATACCTACTACTGTACTCTTTCTTTGTTAGGCACTTCCTCCCTTATATAGTGGCTTAAATAAGATAGAAGTTTATTTCTCCACCAGTAAGAGACATCTTGAGGAGGCATTCAAGGGCTGGTATCATCAGGGACCTGGGTTCTTAAGTTTCTGCCTCGCTATCTCAGTGTATGACCTCTGTTCTGAAGGCCATCTCATGGCCCAAGACAACTTCTGGAACTCCAGCCATTAACCGCAAGCTAGAAAAAGGAGAAAAAGGAAAAAAAAGAACCCATCTTAACTAAGTTAGAGCCCTTTAAGTAGGATTCTTAGAATTTCCATACAACACTTTCATGTACATTACAAAGTCCAGAACTTAATCACATGGTTGAACTTCAAGGAGGGCAAGGATATGGTATTCGCTCTAAGCAGCAAGGTGTCCGTAAAAAAAAAACCAAGATTCTGATACCAAGAGGAAAAAAAGTTGGGGAAGACCACCAACTCTCTCTACTAACACTTTCCCTATTTGCCTTACCTTCTTTTCTCCCCTTTACTCTTCTCACCTGTGGGAGCTCCTGCCATGTGCCAGGCATGGTGTTAGTCTATTCTTCCTGCCCTCCACCCATCCACCCATCCATTCATTCTTTAAGTATTTATAGTGCCATATCAATTGGGTATGTGCTTTGCTGCAAGAAACAGAAAATACAACCAAAGGGAATGTAAAAACAGGAATTAAATATTCTCACATAGCTAGAAATCCAGGGGTAAGCAATTGTTGATTTGATTCAGACATTCAGATGTTTGGTTCCCCCAAACTGACAACTTAGAATGTGTATCACTTTCTTAGATGTCTAAGTTCTTCTTTTAAATCAAATCAGTCACAATATAGTCACATCTCAAAATATCTTGCCCTTAACATGCTTATGAACTAGATTAGAAACTAACAGGTGAATTGAGAGTAAACAACACAGGACTATCCAGTATGGTGATAAATTATGTATTACAGGCAATATGAACTGAAAAGATTTAGAGCAAATGAAGATCAGTGAAGGTAGACATGAAAGGAAAGCCTCAGAGAGATGGGGTCCAGGAGAGATGGCCATGAATTATGGTCTTACTGCACTTTGGTCTTCACTGCCCTCCTCCTTCGTGATTCCTCTAACACAGTTGTTTGTCCTCTTTTTTATTAAGCATCTAGTTACTTATTTTCACTGATTTACCATTCACCTATAAGAACCTTGTGATTTTTATTTAGTAATCTTAAATGTCTTCTTTGCACAGTACTCAGAGGGTGGGCTTTGCAGCCACACAAATCACAATTTGAATCCAAGCTCCAGTACTGATTGACTTTGTGGTCTTACATTAGCTTCTTACCCCTTCTGGTTCTGTTTACTTATTTAATAATAATCCTACTTAGATAGGCTTCTTGTGAGTGTCCAGCCCTGAAAAAGTGCTCAATAATGACATCTGCTATGATGATCACCACATTATGGTAGAGGCAAAGGTAATGTTAATATATACCCATGGATGGGAAGTGGATTTGGCTCAACTGACAGAAAGTCTGCGTACCACGTGGGAGGTCCAGGATTCAAACCCAGAGCCTCCTGACCTGTGTGGTGAGCTGGCCCACGTGCACTGCTGATGTGTGCAAGGAGTGCCCTGTCATGCAGGGGTGTCCACTGCGTAGGGGAGCCCCAAGTGCAAGGAGTACACTCTGCAAGAAGAGCTGCCCTGGGGGAAAAAAAAAAGCACAGCCTGCCCAGGAGTGGCACTGTGCACACGGAGACCTGCTGCAGCAAGATGATGCAACAAAAAAGAAACACAGATTCCCAGTGCCACTGACAAGAATGCAAGTGGACACAGGAAGAACGCAGTGAATGGACACAGAGAGCAGACCATGGGAGGGGGGGAGGGGGAGAAAGGGGAGAGAAAGAAATAAAAAATAAATCATTGAAAAAAAATATATATATATATACCAATAGAAAGTAATGGATATAAGGAAGCCCTTACTTGGGTTTTACCACTTTGCCCCTGTTAACTTCTCATGAATGTACATTCAATATAGGTAAATTACATGTCTCTTGACTTTTTAATATTCACTGCCTCAGAAACAGCAAAGCTGGATTCAGGTACTTAGGGAGATTCTATTCTATTCTCTGTGAAAGCATCAGCCATGTGACTCAGATTGCTGAGCAGAGACAAGGCAGCATCTGACATGAAAAACTGGCAAAAATGCACAAGAGATCTTGGAACATATGCAATTAGTTGACACTGTGTATAGGGGCTTGGACACCCATCTAAAAGAATTTATGCTTTAAATCAACGGCAGTTGTCAATGAACCTGTGAGGAAATTCTTACTTGGACCCTCTGGCTTTTACTGTAACTCATACTGATAATAACAAAAAGTAAAACCTTCCAAGCAGAAGGTCAATCTAATCTAATTAGTTAATGCAGAATTACAGTATCAAGTTTCCATATCACTGATTGACAATGGGTTTTGAGGTGTGTAACAAAAAATAGCTGTGAATGTTAGACATTTAACAAGTCTATTTTTTATTCCTAACTGCTGGCATTTGCTTAACTGTTTTCTTAATTCCAATTTATGTTTTTATGTTCTGGTTTGTTTACATAGCCCATCGTTCCCAATTGCCTTTATTTGCTTAAATGTTTAATTTTATTTATATTTCTATGTATGTTGCTTTTGCTTACATAACTCTTTGTTTGGAGTGGGCTAGAAATAACCATAAATCCCCATTGCTAATTCGTCTCATCCTCATGACAAGATTATGAGGCTAGAAGGAGGGCAGAGAAGGAGGCCTGATAGTGAGTCACAGGATCATTCAATTTTAGAGCTGGAAGGAATCTTAGAGTTTAAGGAATCTTTCAGCTAGCATTCCGTGGCTTTATATCTTCAACATGGAGAATTATGAAAGGTTGTCTGATTGCTCTTGTCATTTTATGCAAAAATTAATAAGGACTTGGTGACAGCTTTGAAAAATAAGTTAAGAATGAAGAGAAAACTCAATTAGTGATGAATATGAGTAACCCATCATGAAGGGCTTGAAAGCAGAATAAAAAAACTTGACACAAAAATGGGCTATAGAAGATCAAGGGATATTAATGAATGTGAGAGGGCTCAGCTTCTGAGGTAAGTAAGTGGAGTGGATTGTTTGGAACTCCTTCCTCAGCAGCTGTGCAGTTTGTTAAGATTTTAGCTTGACTAACTTAAAGGTTAACTATTAGCTTTGCAGTCGGAAGTATTTCAGAGTACACACAACATACGGAGGAAAGAACCTGGAAGCAGGAAGGCCTACTTCATTCATTCCATGAATCCATCTTGCATTTAAAGAACCGCTTGTCTTAGATTAACTCTGCAGAGTAAGAGCCATTTTTTTATAACTTCATATCCTTATTTTTAGTTTCAGGTAAGAACTTACTGAATTTGGGGACAGATCTTTTTTGAACCACGGAACCAAAGGACCCATCTGGAGTGAAATTCCCTGAATCTGAAATGGAGAAAACAGATGTTAAAGCCCCTGTGTGGGAAATCAGGTTAAAAGCAAGATCAAGTGTTGATGAGAGGTGGCAGTTTCCAGATCCCAAAACAATATGATGCTTTTAGTCATTTGTAGACAGTGTAGAATGGGAGAAGTGGTATTGTACATATGGAAATCTGTGGTAGGAGTCACCGATATTAAGTGACTCAGGGAGATGACAGGAGAAATACAGCTATTCCCAAACAAATGTATCTTTGTAGTAAAGACCTCACTTTTGCAGCTTCAGTATATTTGCAGGCCGTTAAAAGGAAACGCTGCTACAGGAGTAGCCCCTGAATTACAAGGAATTGCAGAGCGCGTAAAGGATTACAGGCTTTGAAATTGGTCCTGAACTTGAGATCCTTTTCCTCTGACATCTCAAGGGAGAGAGGGTGTGGCACTCAGATCCACTAGGCCTAGATTTCAAGCATCCGCGGCTCTCTCCTAACTGGTCACCTCTTGAAGGGCAACGAAAGGCCCGCGCGCTGGCGCCAACTCCAACTAGTGCCTTCTGCGTTACTATAGTGATCGCGGGAGGGGCGGAGCCACCATCCGCTATTTCACAGCCTCCGCCTAGGACAGTACGAAAGCTCCAATTGGGACAGCCCTCTCCTGCCTCTGTCCCACCCCATTCGACTCCAAGCGCGATGCGATTGGCCCGGGGCAGGAGGCCGGTACTCCGAGGGTACTACCAACAGACGGGAAGAGCGGTGAAGTGTACCAGGCTGTGTTCGAGGCCGGAAGCTCTCGGGAGTTGCGGGGGAGCCCATGGTTGCCTCAGGAGCGAGTTGCTATCTCCGATTCACTGCTGCTAAAACACTAGGGGGCAGAAGCCAGGGCGCGGGTACAACGTTTGCGGGTCGGGGAAATGTGGGGGACGACGACGCGACCGGGTGGCGAGAACGCTACCGGGCCGTGAAGATCCGGTGGCGCGTACCCCCGCGCCGAGGCTCTGAGGCCAGTGGAGGCGGGCCGCGCTCCAGGGGCGGTGCCAGTGGCAGCGGCGGGAGGCGGAAGGCCCAATGAGCGTGCGCGCCGCCTCCGGAGGCGGGGCCTGCGGGCGCGCTCCCCCGCCCTCCCCGCCCCTCCCCCAGGGCGCCTGGGCCGCAGTGAGTGAGTGGCACTGGCAGCCTGTCAATCCCTCAGCCGAGCGGCCTTCGAGCCCGGTCCGCGGCGGCTGCTGGCTGGGTTCGCTGCTTCGGCAGTGGCGGCGGCGACTTCTCCCGCCCCATCAATCTGCTGCCCGCCCGGCGCGCGGCCCGCCGGGACCCTCTATCAGGCGTCTATCCCTTACCGCGCCCGCTCGCCCGCCCGCTCCCAAACTTTCCTCCTCCGCCCCCTTCGCTCCCCTCGGCCCGCCCGCCGGCCTCCTTTCCGCGGCCGCCCGCCGCCGCCGCTCCCTCCCCCCGGGCCGCCGGGGCGCGGATCCCGCCCGGCCGAGGCGGCGGCGGCGGCGGCGGCCGAGGGAGGGGAGTGCGCAGGCTGGCGTGGGGGGTGGCGGGCGTCCCAGCAACTTGGCCCGGGCTGAGAAGCAAGTTGTGCGGGGCCGCCCGGCGGGGCGCGCGGCGACAAGGAAGCTGCGCCGCGGCCGCGTGAGGGCAGCGGACTCTTCTGCCTCCGCCTCCGCCACCGCCGCGGAGCCCGGCGCTTCCGCCAGGCGCTTGGTCCCAGCCTCGGCTGTGGCGGAAGCCGGAGCCGGGCGCCGGTCCGCGCCGCCTCAGCTGCGGGCCCCGCCGGCCGGGCCGCCCCCTCCCCGCGCGGGCGGGGAGCGCGCGGCCGCTCCCCCTCCCCCTCCCCCTCTTTCTTCTCCTCCCTCGCCGCCGCCGCCGCCGCCGCCGCCGCCGCCTCAGCCTTCTCCTCAGCCGCCGCCGCCGCCCGCTCCCGCCCGCGCGTGGCGGGATGGACGATCAATCCAGGATGCTGCAGACTCTGGCCGGGGTGAACCTGGCCGGGCACTCGGTGCAGGGGGGCATGGCCCTGCCGCCTCCCCCGCACGGCCACGAAGGGGCGGACGGCGACGGCAGGAAGCAGGACATCGGCGACATCCTCCACCAGATCATGACCATCACCGACCAGAGCCTGGACGAGGCGCAAGCAAAGTTGGTGTCGTCTCATTAAGCATCTTTTGTGTGTGTGCGGGAGCCGGGCCCGCGGCCGAGTCGGGGTCGGGAGTGGCGCTGGTGGCAGGGGCCTTCGTCCCCGGCGGGGAACTTTCTCTGAAAACCGGCCGCCCGCCCCGGCCTCGGGGGTACTTGCCGGCTCTCCTCGACGCAGGCGGGAGTCAGAAAGTTGCTTTCGGGGTTGGGGACGGATTTAGTGCCGCGCGGATTTTTTTTTGTCCTAATTTCCTCTCCTTGTCCGGCTCTGTCGCAGTCCGGCCCCCTCCCAAGATTTAAACCTCCCGCCTGGACCTGGGTGCACGCTGCTGCGACAGAGGCCCGGGCTGCACTTGAGAGAAGTGCAACTTTCTTCTCGGGCCCGGAGTCCCGATGGCGGGGCTCGACTTGACCATGGACTGCCTTGCTGTGCGGGCGGCCACCCCAGCCCCGCGCGGGACAATGGGAGGCTCCCCGGCGGGTCCGGGTGCGGCCGGCCAAGTTCTCGGAAAAGGGGGGGCCGCCTAGCAAACAAACTTTGCAGAGCTGTCACCAGTTCGCGGGTCGAGTGCGGCCGGCCGGCCGGCGCCGCACCCCGTGCCCCTACGGAGAGCTGGCGCGGGAGCCTTTCCGCACCCGTCCCCTTTCTCCGGGTCGCTGCCGCCTGTCCGGGCAACAAGGCTCCTAGCGTGGGTTCGCGCCCTGCGGTCGCTGAGGCTGCTGCCTACCCGGCCGATGGGTCGCACTTCGTTCAGGCTCGAGCTTTTGCCAGAGCTTCCCGGCTGTCGCTAACTAGTCCTAACTTGAGTTTCTGTTGACTTCCCTTCGTTCAAAAGAGCCTTTCATAATAGAGGACCTGAATTAAGTCCTGAGTCTAACTTAAAGGAAGACGCCATATTATTCCATAGGTGATGCTAATACCTTTGTGTTTTGCTATTTGTTTTTTGTTTTTGTTTTTGTTTTTTTAGGAAACATGCCCTGAACTGTCACAGAATGAAGCCCGCGCTCTTCAGCGTTCTGTGTGAGATCAAAGAGAAAACAGGTAAGACGCTGCGTCCCGCAGTGGGCCTGGAGACCCTCGAGGTGGGGTCAGAGCTACTCCTTCGACTCTCCAGTTGAGAGCTGCTGCTTTTGGGCACCGCCATCTTTGATCATTCTCTCCTTCCCACCTCCTGATCTTGAGAAAAAACTGCAATAAATCTGGAGTCGATTTCTCAGTTCTGCTTCTGATGTAAAATGAAGTGTAGATGCGAACTGGGCTGGGTCGTGGTCCCCAGGCGGCTGCCCCTGGCTGCAGTCAGGGAGGGGACCCGGAGAGCCAGTCGCCCTCTCAGCTCCTTTCGCCTCGTTTGTGTGTCAGTTTTTAAAAGGAGCAGCGGGAGACTGGATGTCAGAGTCCCCGAGAAGCATCGCCAGAACTTTGCTTTACTCAGACACCCTTAAGCTTCAGTTCCACAGAGGAATAGATGTAATTGAACAGACCCCCAAAGCATGTTCAAATTAGTGTTTTTAGGTGAGAAGAATACTTTTAAGAAGTGAGGAAGGGTAATGATATGTTTAGCCACATGTACTATTACATCTATTATGCTTGAAGTTACTGTATTTGTAAATATGCTTAATATAGATTGTAGAGTAGAAAAAGGTCCACAGATGCAGGTTAAACAATTTTTGAAGTGTTCAAGGCAGGAAATATATGAGAAGGCAGGTTTTGCAGAAGTGCTGGAATGAAAACTACAAGTACATATTAGGCAAATTTTTGGCAATTCATTTCAATTTAACTTTCTTTTTAGACTTCCTTAATTGAAGATATTTTAGTCTTGACGTGATGTTAGTGGCTCACGTGGAAGTAGAGATTTAATTTAGATGCTTTAGTATGTGTTTGGCATCATCTGCCCTGTATATGGCAAGCAAGTGCATTAAACATGCTTTACTGTTGAATTTCATTTTTGTGTGAGTGTGTGTGTTTAATATATGGTATTTTAAGTTGCCATTTTTCATGTTGAGCCAAAGAAGAAAAAGTTCGAGTCCAGGATATAGGAATATCCAAGTGATGCTGTTCAAAAGGTTAAATGTGATTGTGATTAAATTGGATAGCCGACCACACTTAACAGCATACCACATATAACTGTTAGGTTGACAGGCAAGTTGCTCTCCTTTTGAACAGATTTTTCATTTTGTGATATTATTCTGATCCCAAAAGTAATCAAGAAAAGACAATGGGTTATTGCTATTTGTTAAAATGTATGTTAAAACCACAATTAATAGCAAATATTAAGAGATCCTAAAGAATGGTTTTCCTACTTTTCATTCATATAGTATGCATGGTTTCTTACTATATACATTTTACATTTTGAAAGCCACAGGCATTTTAAATTGATCTTTGGTTACCTTTAGAAAGCATTATGATTTAAAATGGTCAGTGATTTTTATTTTATTATAAAATAAGACATCAAGCATTAAATCTCGGAAGTATCTTAGTTTAGAAACCTAAAAGAATATTTCTCAGTAAATTATCTTGTAATGTCCAAGGGTTTTCTTGCTATCAGGGCTCCACTTCAGTTTTCCGCGGACAGCTAAGCACTGGGGTATTGACTATGTTGTGAATATTAAGATTGATTCAACTTTATATGGCATTATATTACTAGGGAGAGGGGGTCGATATTTCTCCCCTTTTAGCCCCTTTCTTGTGATTTGTTTTTTTTTTTCTTTTCCTTTTTAAAGTTTTGACCTAGCCTCTCTGTTTAATTCTAACTCCAAATAGCAAACTGCTTTTTAGACATTTAGTAGCAGACAGAATTCAATTAGGAAGCACAAGTCCTTTAGTTGCTTATTTGCACAGGACTTAGCTACATCATTCTGAAAGAAAAGTAGAGTCAACCACATGTCAAAGGATGAGTTAGGAAAAAGAAATCTTTTCAAGAATCTGGGATTACTGGCAAAGAGAGCTAGAGTAGGGCTATTGCTCTGTAAGAAGGAAGAGGTAGCTGACAAAGGAAATTTTTGTGTTTTGAAGATTGTTTCTGAGGCTTGCAGGGATGACTTGCAAATTAGATCCTCTTTTTATGCTTTGGCCAGTGTATCCAAGTTCATATCTCTTTTGTAAAAAGCCAACAGCCAACAAAGAGTAAAGGTGGCTGTCTGGGCAGAGGCATCTTCCTGCCAGCCGTCTCTAAGCTTGAGAGCGACAGGATTTAAGTACTGAGTGATTGATGGGGGTGAAGCTCTTTCTCTTCTTTCCTTTCTCCCTTACTACCCACAGCTCCACCTCTCTCCAAAACTAGGCTTAGAAGGAGACAGGGACGCTGTACTCAGAATCTTGATTTGAAATGAAACAGCTGTGTAGACATTAAGGCTACCAAAGCAAAGAAAGCAGGGTAGCAAATTTAAGGGCACACCTCCCCATCTGCTTCCACTGTCATGCTTCAGAAACTTGAACTTATAAAATAAACATTGTAGAATATGTATGTATTATATTATGTTTTATATATAGATCATTAATGTAGTTTTATATATAGATCGTTAATGTAGTATCCAAAAGATTTATTCTTTATAATCTAGAGAAAGTTTATCTAGTCGTTTGTAATAGAAACCAGAACATTATATGATGACTCTATTCTGCTTAATGGAGGCATAGGGGCTTGAAGAGTGAGGCTTGAGGGGGAAACTGTCACTGGATAGTTATTTCAATTGTGCTTTTTCTAAAATAAGACAAAAACATTTAAAAAGTCTATATATTTATAGATCTGCCAGTAGATTTTGCGGTTTCTGATCAGGTAGTAAATACTGCCAGTTCTAATGCACTTGAGGGGTTTAGTTTGGAAAACATTCTCCCCTACCTCTCTACCAAATACAAAAAGTATTTTTTTCCCTTCTGTGAGATAAATGGGTGAATCTGCCACAAGTGTATTGTTTTCTTGTTCAGCTGTAGAGAAAGTATACTTTTACTATAAGATGTTTGCTTTTTCTTGACAATGTATTTTTTATAAAATTTATCATACAATTATTTTTGCATAGAAATAGTTCTCATTGTTGAATTGTGATATTTATATATTTAAAAAGTAACTGAAAAGATACAGGCTTTAAAATAAAGGTATGTGCCCATTTTAAACTAAGTAACCAGCCAGTGAGATATTGGTTGATATGCTAAGATTTTTCTTCTGATTTTTTTTTAGCCATATTTGCCACCTATCTCTTATTAAATATTCCTGATGCCTTGAGTTCTGCTCATCTACGTACTTATTTTGGTGAATTCCTTTGCATCTTTTTGGTCACCATAGTCTTGATTGTTGAAGTGCTTTCTTTTGTGAAATAGTCCGTTCTCACAAATCTGCCTTCTTTTCAAAGCCCTAAATTTTGGGAGTTCGTATTAGCAAAACAGTTCTTTTTTAAGAAAAACATTTTTATTTTTAATTTTTAAATGAAAATCCAACATTTGAGTGTATAACCTGAATCATATTATTGTGAAAGAATGTTGGGTATTTTTTTTTAAAAATCAACTCAACCTTTTCTAAACAGTAGGTTAAAATACTCCATGTTGATAGCTGCCAACCAAACCCTGATTTATTGTCACCACAAATCCTAAATAGCGTTCATTTACTAGTAATGTCTAATGGCATACATGATGGTTTGCCAGATTTGTGGCCTTTGTGAGGCTTATAAGCAGGACTGACTTGGGAAGATCATAAAACTTAATGAACTTCTCTACTGCAGGAGGTGTCCGCAGGGGAAGAGAAAGGCCTGCTTGGCTGGTTGGGCTGGTAGAAGTTATTTTTTATGTTTAAGGAGAAGAAGATTACTATTAAAGATGCTTTACTTCTAAAGGGATCACCGCTAGAAAGAGTCATAAGAATTTTAGATATAAAAACTACATCAAATATTGTAGCATACAAGTGAGTTTTTGTATGCATTTAGTATATGATATGAGACTAAACCTTTTATTTTGATTGTTTTAAGTGTAACTAGCTTTCAAAGGGAAGGGCAGTTCTCTCAGGCTACACCTCTCTATTTAATTCTAATCCCAAAGGTTTAGAAACTCATTGAAATTTCTTTTACTGATCTTTATGCCATTCTGTTCTCTTTAATTTATGCTTCAATATGAACATTTATTACATTTTTCTTTGTACAGTGCCATGTAATTCTTTTACTTTTCAATGTATAAAACCCAAATCCTCTAACAAGTGAAAATTTAACAGGAAAGGTGAAAATTGTTACATATATGCCTAAATGTTGTATATATATTGCATACATTCTTTTAAGTTGCTCTTAGAATATTTCTAATATATTTATCATCATTTGTTCCAAAGTTTTAAAAACGATTGTATTCTTTCATATGTGATTTAATTCTGTGTTTTAATGAACTTATTTTCTAGTTTTTAAAACTTCATTGTAGATAACTTTAAACATCAATAATTAGCATCAACAATTAGCAACCCCTTGCCAATCATGCTTTCTATGTAATTCCCATTTTCTCAAGATTATTTTGAAGGAAATTTTAATGGACCTTTAACATTTTAAATTTCAAACATACATTATGGCCTGTAAAAATCAAATGATTAAACAGGAAAAAAACAAAGTCAGTATATTTTGGAAATGTCATAAATTATATTGTTTTACCATAGAATTTACCTTGAAGCATTGAAGAATATTTCTTTTATCCATTTATCTTCCATTTCTGTAGATTTGTTGTATAACTTACTGGCTTTTGTAGAGGGTTTTGAGGGAGGAAGTAAAAGAATGATGTTTTTCTAACTTTTCTTTATGCTTTGTTTCCTCTTCTTCTATCCTTGCAAAATAATACATTTGATATATTCGTAGAAAACCGGGAAAAACTGCCATATTGGTTTAGAACATAATCATCTAAAGAATCGAGTAGATACTATCTTGAAAAGATCGCGGGGCTCTTCTCCAACCTTTTCTTTGTTCTTTTTTTTCCTTTCCAATAAAAACATATTGAACCTTCTTGTCAATACTGACTTGATCTGTACAAGTAATTCTTTCTTGCCTCCATTTTAGTATACTTCATTTTATTATAGATTTGCATAGTTTTGGTATTTTTAAAATTTGGGACTTTATGTTATTTTGTTATTGTAGTTACATAATTTTTTTTCTGAATCAGAAGCATATTAATACAGTGGCAGAGGAGGACCCTAACTTGAATATAACATTGACTTTCATAAAATGTACCTAAGTGTATTTTCATACTATGATTCTTTTCCTTTTAATTACTCTCATTTGTACTTTAAGATTTCAACTTGTAAATTTTGTAAAAGATGACTTCCAAGGTAGATTTAAATTTAACGTCTTGTTTGGGTTATTTTGATACTTTATGGTGGCATGGTATAGGATGAAGTTAATGAAATGTGGCTCTAAAGAACTGAAACCGCATTTCATGAACCACACCCTACGTTATTCATCACTTTATTTTATATTTATACCATGACTTACCTGTTCAGAAAAAATTTTTAACACATCAACACCAATTACATCAGGTTAGATAAGAATTTAGATTATTTTCCCCTGTTCATGTATGTGTGGACATTTTTAGGTGTATATTATTTCATTATTCATACTATGAGAATGTTTTGTTTATTTTCTCAGCAGGCTTGTGTTTTGACCATTCATTCCCATGATCACCTTGATTTAGATAGTAACTGACTAACAAAACTTGGATACCTCTCTCCATGTTGACCTTTTCAAGCATTTGTTCATTTAGTAGGGCAATACTAGTCTTTAAGTGTGAAGGGAGCAAATAATTTATATCACTATTTAGTATAAATTGGTCAAAGTTTTTCAGATCTATCATAGAGTTTTACAAACTTATAGAAGTCAATCAAACAAATTGCTCTCAGAGCTAGGTGATATTGTTATATTTAATAAATAAGTTAATAAGTAATTTTGAATGAGCTTCTGAAAAGATGTACCATCTTTTTGTCTTAAGACAGAAAATTATTAGATGATACATTTCATTAATCTTAAACACTTGATTCTAATTATCCCCTTTGTAGTCAGAATAGCAACCAGAATCTTTTTTTCTTTTCATAGATGAATTCCATAAACATATTATGCTTGTAGTTTTTTATGTTAATTGTAGTTTGCTTTAGCATTAAATTTTGAGCATATAGCTAGCAAAATAATTGGTATGATAAATTTGTTAAATTCGTTTCACATAGCATCTCTTTTTGGACTGACTACACGGTAGTACTGATTTAGAACTGAAAGCAATTAAAAGTAATTACGGATATAAGTAATTGTTAAATGTTTTGTACTTGTTTTCTTTCAGTTTAAGTGCTTTAAAAATGTTAAGCTTTTTTGAACAATCACCTTTTTATGGGATCATATTAATGAGGAATTGGTATACAATGTAATCATTTAATGCTGATGATTCCACACAATGTTTAAACCATTATTTGGGGGTCTTAACATATGTTATGGCAAAATGAAAATTTCTTGTTTTGTTTTATGCGATTCATCAGTTTTCAAAGTATATTTCTTAAACATCAGAGTCCAGCAGGTGGCTTTTTACATTAAAAAATTCATAAATTTTAAAATCCCATAAAATTTTATTTCAAATTCAAAGGAACTAATTGAGGATGTCACCATTTTCACTGTCATTATTAACATTTATAATAGAACAAATGGTTGCATATAGAAATTATCTGCAACATAATCTAAATTAAGATTCTAAACAGGCATTACAGATGCTGGTAACTTTGGCAATTATCATTTTGTTTGGTGAACAGTAGTAAAACAGTGTGCGGTAAAAGTGTTTAGAGAGAAAGGATAAATAAATTGAACAGTTTTGCAATGCAAAGTGGTTTGTGGTGTTTTTGAGGATTTCTTGGCTCTCTCTTAACTGCTATTGTGAGCCTGGAGCAGATTTCCCCATTGCTAATGCCCTAGAAGTATTAATTCACTTTGATATGCTAATTAGAGGGCATTATGCAAGAAATGAGATTAAGTGGCAGCATGAAGCCATTTGCCTGTCAGTAAATTGAGAGCTTTAGCATCAGGAGGAGCTTTGTTTTTTTTTTTTTTTTTTTTTTTTGGTTTCTCTTGGTTTTGCATATAAATAAAATTGATTGAAAGGTCTAGAGAAGCTTCCAGAACATTGGTGGTTTTCTTTTTCCTCCGATAATTATTTAAACGAAATGTTAAAGGTTTTTTCTGAATATTAATTGACCTAATTGGAGATACTGTGTATCAATTTTTCATTATATTCTCTGTATGTAAAAATTTAGTAAGGATTTTGTGTCATCCAGTCTTTTTTTTTTTCTAAAATGTTATATCAGTCACATGGATAGTGAACTTATCACTTCTTTTCAGAAGTGTAAATTTGGGCGCCAATGTCTTCCTTAATCTGAACTTCACAAGGATATTTTCTTCACTAGGGAAGGGAGGAAGAAGTTGTTGAATTGGGCATCAGGAAACTATAT